>NW_025939357.1:94733-223694 GCF_000764305.2 Hyalella azteca | reverse complement strand
CCCCCTTATTAACTCGTGCGTCACAAAGCTCCCGGACTAACATAACTACTCTGAGAGCGGAATAGTCAAAACGTGAGTCTTGGCGACAACAGGATGTCAACGTCGGACCCAGGGAGAAGAACGGGGGTTCCCCCGCTGCCACAGTTAGATGACGGTTTTGAAACCGTTGCCACCGGAATGAATAGTCTTCTAAGCTCCATAAAGCCTGAGGTCATGAAAACGGCCAGAGAAACGATGGCAGCCATGAAAGCGCTAACCTCACAACATCAGTTGCTTGTTGAGGCTAGCGCAGCGTTCACCGCAGCTGCAGAGAAGATCGGCTCCAGAGCCGAGGCTTCTACATGTCGCAATCGAACCGATGATCTTCTAGCAAGAGAAAATATTTTGCAGGCATCCCTGGAGCAAAAACTATGCCATATGATAGACCGCGCCTCTCCGATGCACGCTGCGTCGACAGAGGGAAGCCTTCGGTCTGCCCGCATCCAGGGTTCTCCTAGGAAGATTTTCGAGTCAGCTACAGACCAAGAAGATCCTCAAGTAACCCTGGCTCGAATCGCGTTGGAACGCGCCCAACTTGAGGCCGAACGTAAAAAAATGGATATTGCTCGTTCCCAACTTGACATCGGTTTGAGCAGAGCTCAGGCCCGCAGTGAATCGGGCAACTCTAGCAGCGGTAGCGTTGCTTCTCGCTCGGCTCATTCTCGAGTGCAAGAATGGGTTGCCAGTCAGGGATCCGTGCGGAGCATATGCACAAATAAGACTAGTGCAAGTGCTTTCAGCGACACCCCTTCCATCACACAAGATGTGCCAGCAGAGAAACTCAAAAGCGTGCCACTTGTCGACATACGATCGCCGGGATATAAATCTACAACGTCCAGCGAGTCCAACAACGCCAGCTCAGCCGCCATGGATCCCGCCTCGAAGTTCTTGCTTATTGCCGAGCTGAAGAGAGGTCCAAAAAATTTGTATGCAGGCGACCCAAAGGATTTTAACAGCTGGTTTCAAGGCCTGAGGCGAGACATAGAAGAACTGCAGATTCGGCCCAGCGATGCTATGCTCATATTAGCCAGCCATTCGACCGGCAAACCACACGAGCTGATTAAAAATCTGTCAGCTGCGCATCACCCAGACCAACATGAGCAACTTCTACACATCTTCTCCGAACTCAAGAGAAGATTCGGCTCCAGCCGTAAAGTAGCTAGCTGTTTTTATCAGCGACTTCTTCAGACGCCTGAAATACGAGGTCAAGAGTCGGATCCCGACGTTGCCCTTAAGTTACGGGAGTTCAGCGACCTTTGCCAGTCTGCATGCAATGCTATGGGATCGGCTCCAGATTTGAGCCTATTGGATCTATTCATCGGGCTAGACCCCGTGAAGAAGAAACTGCCGGTCTTTGCCTACAACGCCTGGCGCCGCAAGTGTTCCGACTACGAAGCCACTTTCCAGCAGCATCCTAAATTCAGCACATTTTGTGAGTTTGTTGCCAAAACAGCTAACGCCTTATGCGACGATCTATCAGGCAACCCTGTCGCTACACCTACGCCCCCATCTCGTTCGAACACGAAAAATACACGTGTTTTGCTTGGGAGCTCCGAAGCACGGACCACATGCGCCTTCCATCCCGGCAGCGCTCACGAGACAACAGACTGCACTGCCGTGAAAAACATGGATTGCCTTCAGCGGCGACAATTCCTTCAAAACAACAGATTGTGCTACCGCTGCCTAGGTCCGCACCGCGCCGCCGTATGCAAGAGCACCGTCAAGTGTGACACTTGCGACAGCAGAAGTCATCACACGCTAGCTCACATTCGGCGGGATGACTCATACGCTACATCAAGCTCAGAAGTGGACGAGACATCGACAACTGGCGTCCTGTGTGTCTCTACGTGCGGTAAACTGGGAGGCCGTAGCTGCAGCAAAACACTGCTTGCAGATATTTACGACCCACGCACGAAACGCTGCCGTCGCGTGTACGTCATAATTGACGAACACTCCAACAATTCTTTCTGCTCTCCCGCGCTCCTGGACGAATTCGGGGTAACCGGTCCCCAGCATCCCTACTCGCTGACTACCCTAGCCGGTCACAGTACGCCAATGTTAGGACGCTCCGTGAGTAAGCTCAAGATCAGGGGTGTCTCCGAGAAGAAGAGCTTCAAGCTACCTCGTCTACTTGAGAATGACTATATCCCAGATCTGAAAGAAGAAGTAGCTACTAGGGCAATAGTAGAGCGTCATCCGAGCATCTCCCGCTACGCCAAAAACTTCTTGCCCCTAGACCCCAGAGCGGAGGTCGCCGTTTTGTTGGGACGCGACAGCAACCGTCTGCTGCCGAGCAGGACCACTCAAACTTCAGCACCGTTCGTGCATCAAACGGTGCTGGGATGGGCAGTTGTCGGATCAATCTGCCCCTTGGACGCTGTAACATTTTTGCAATAATTTTAGTATTTAATGTTATAAAAAATCCCTAAAGTAAATAAAGAGCAAGATGTGCTCCAAAAATGGAAGTATGGAATGCGTAAGTCGAAAATTAGATGTGGGAATTACGAACAAGGCTAATCTTAACTGCAATTATATAATAACATAGCTCTATTACTTTCCATTCATTTTTTAAAATTCCTCAACATAAAATAGATATCTGCTAATAGGATAATCTGCGATTCAATAACCCCAATTTAAAGTAGCGAATTATCAGTGATGTAATTCTTATGTGTTATGGCAAGCTCGCGAGAGAATCGCCTAGTCAGCGCCACCATATTTACAAACGCACAATGAAGTCGTGTTGTGATGCATGACCACTACTTGAGTTGAAATAGAGCACAGTACTCCCTGCAATATCGATGATACCATATTATTTGAATCAATTAAAATGTGTCTACAATTCCCATGGGGTGTTCAGTTTTGCACTAAGAAATTATTTATAGAACGAGAAGCTGTTAGATATGGAAATAAAAACATTAATAAGAGCCGATAAGTAGTTGCTCTATGGATGATTATATATGTACTTGCAGAACGTTATGAGAAATATGAAAATACACATGAAAATATCATGGTTTTGGGGGAAGACGAATGATATGATAATTTCCAAGTATATAAATGCCGATAGTATATTCACGTGAATGCCTAATAAATAAATATAAGGCTTGTAGCAGTATAACAATAATTTTATTAAACAATTTCAAAATTTGCGTCTTTGTCAGCACATTAATAACATAGTCGAGATAAGATGCGTTTCATCCCAGCGCATTCTATGTTATAAAAGATTACTTCTAAAACATGCAGTTCACGTATACTATGGGTAATAAAATATCTAAAAATTAGTACAGAAGACTTTTAGCATTTAATAAATGCCGATAAAAATTTCAAAATTTACCCCGAAAACTTATATTGACCTACAATATAATAAATATAGAATTTTACAATAATTATTAGTATAACAGGCGGACTATAGCAAAGCAAATGGCTATGTGATATTTTTCAAAAGTATGAAATACTGAGTATCAATTTTGCAAAGATTTAGTTGTATTTAAGTACATAGCAGCTGTTGTAATGTAGTTAATGAAATATAACATAGAAGGAACTAACTTGATGTCTGACTTACATGGTTGAGGATTCGGCGAATTTCATCTCTGAGTTGTTGCGACACTCTCTTGTACGCATAAAATATACGCTGCATTGAATCAATATTCCTTGCATTGATATTAAATTTAAGCAATAGCAGACGAATTATATCGCAGTCTGAGCTGCGGGACGAGTCACCTTGCTCCGCCAGGGCCCTGAGAATATATCTTCGAGCGTCAAGTGGGCCACTCGCTGCAAGGAGTATTATTTAAAAATTAAAACAATTTTTTTCTTTATTTATGAATACATATCATGAAAGGTTCGCCATAAAACTGACACAAAATATTAAATTGTCTTGCAAATTAGATATGTCAGTATTTTTTTTTCAATTGTATAAGGAAATATATAAATGAAAATAAATGAAACATTAGCGAATGAAATGTTTTTTTTAATTATATTTAACATCTTCCCTACCATTATTGAAGGCCACTACATTAAAAACTATTATTTAAATTTAGACATTTCTTAAAACAATTATTGCTAGTTTCCCTACAGACAAGAAGCGGGCGCTGTTACCCCACGTATACAGGATTATTTAAGGGGTTATAGGGGGCGCGTATCTAGGGTACATATCGTGTATCGACAATGCCCAAAATTTTATTATAACGGGGAGAATATTTTACTATTACGGGATATTTCAGAAAAAATATGTTATTCAACATGACGGGACTCGGGATAACGAGATTCCTTATCACGGTTTCGCGGGATGTGTGGATTCAGAAAGGTATTACTTTCGAAGACGGGATATACAGTGAGCATCTTCGAAAGTATAAGCGTAGAGATTTTTATATTCTGGATCTCAAAGAATCATTCATCATTTGTAATGAAATTTTCGGAATATTGTTTTAAAATTTCGGACCATTTTCAGGTCTATGAATGGACAACGTTTGGACAAAGTTCGTCAAATTGTCCAATATATACGAGTATTTAACAAAAAAAATTCGTGTTAAAAAATGTCAAGTTATTGAAAATGTTAACGAAATTTAAGTGAATGGTGGACTTCAGCAAATAGTGATTCCGAAAACGAATTTTGCTATTTTGGTTTATTTTTTCTTTCCGAATTGTTGAACTTTGTACAAGGGGGTAACGACTGGTAAAGGGGACTGGCTTGGTCCCGGAAAAACTTCTATATTTACCAACCGATCTTTCTGAAATTTCACACTAATACGTTAAAGGTAAAAAAAATTGCTCATATGGATTTTTCGAATAGAATAAAAGAAAACGTTCAAGTAATAGAAAAGGGCTAAAAATGGGGTACTCTAAAAATTTTATAACTTTTGCAAATCACACGCTGCAATATCGAGACCCATTTCATTCGATTTTTATCAAAATTATCTAGCGGCTACAGAGCTCCAATTTCCGATTATGGTCATCGTTTTTCTTTTATGCGCGTTTTCCATTTTTCGCATTATTAAACCTCCCCACCTCCACTCCAATATTTAAATTTTCAGGGTAGCTAAATAAAGTAAAATTTATTTTAAAAATAGTAATATGCCTGAAAAATTCTTGATGTTATACCCAAGCATTTCCATTGACAATTATCTGCATTTAGGGTACCGCACGCGTTTATAGACTCATCTTGTCTAGTTTAACGTAAATAGTAAGCTATAAATGATACTTTGTTATATATATATATATAGATGTATCATATATTTATTTTATATAATTTCAAAACTGCGTTGCGCAGAAAGTATTGCATGTACATCCGTGAAATTTGATTTTTTGAACGCGCATCGTTAGTACCTTTCAAACGAGTGCAAACACGTTGCAATTAACTCAAATAATGATCTATGAATACCATTATTAAACGAAAAGTTGTAAATATTGTTATTAAAATGTTCATTTTATAAAATTCAAAAACTGCATTAAGTAAATATTATTACATGTATATTAGTAGCTTTGATGAACGTGTCTTGTTTGTAGCTTTCAAACGAGTGATAACACTTTGCAATTAACGAGAATAAGGATCTATACCTAGATTTATTTCAAAGAAATCTTCGTACATATTGTTATAAATGTTCATTTCATATATTTTTATAATTAATTTACACAAAAAGTATAACACGCACATACATGCGGTTTGTTGTGATTTTTCAACAAATCGGTCCCCTAAATGTCTGATTTTATATCCAAACCTGACTACCACGCACCAAATTTACTAACACGCAGACTATTACAACTATACATATCTATATTTTTCATATTATTTAATACTTACACTTTCCATTGCAGTTGATTCGATGTACTTGCGCAGTAGAGTGCTGCACAGTGTAGTCTTGAACTGAAGTGATGAAGTGCTTGCAAGCTTTTAGTCGCGTATATCATTCTGCGACTCATGTATAGGTTTGTATACGTTTGATAGGTTTGTATACGCTGAGCCACCAAGGCCCCAAAATATGGCACTTTTCTCGCAGAGCTGGGCAGCGCCACTTAAGGCATTAGGGCGGGACGATATAATACTAAAATTTCATGGATTATCCGTCAATGACAACGTAGTTGTAATGACACTTTTCGATGCAATGAATGAGCGGGGGACAATATCTACGGGAAATTTGAGCAGAGAAGCGATTTAGGTCAAATAACCTTTAACCAGGATTTTGGAGCAAATTATGCAACTTGTAACTAAAGGTATCTTATAAGTTATATGTTATTCGTATTAAGAATCTCTGAACTTGAACTGGAAGTAAATCATACTGAATGGGTCTGAAACTGGTTATCAATTTTGATCCGACCGAGGACCAATGTCAAATAGTCGAAGTCATTACGCTTCTCTTGTAGAATTTGCATAGTTGGAGCGAAAGTATTTATAACGGATATGTGAACATCATTATTGAATTTAGTGTGATGGTTATAAACCAATATTGTTCACATACGTATTAAATGCCTATGGCATTCTAAAAGAAGTAAAAAAAAACATAAGCAAGCTATTGTAATTAACTTTTCCAGATATTTTTTTAACTGACTAATAATAATAATAATAATAACTGAGCGCGTAGATACTATAGCAATTAAGATTATCACTAAATTCATATAATGTAAAAATTTATAGCAGTCATATGAGTTGTAGAAGTCACGCAAAAAATATCTACCCTGCCAAGTGGGTAATTAAAAGATATGTGGCTGAACTATTCATTTTTATTTGATAAATTACAAGCACCTATAAGTGTCATTGTTTATAAGAACGCAATTAATTTCGCCAAAATGCAATGATAGTTATTCCAGAATGCAATTCGTATACTACTATTTTAAATATTGAATGGATTATTCATCAAATTCAAATTACGTTGCAAAATAATTAAGGGCATGCGAGGAGACATTTCGATTAACATTTATATATTGCGATATTTTCGTGTGCTTTATTTGGTAATGAAATCACAGTATAAGTTTTACAGTTTACTGTAAAAATAACGATACATATCTTTTTGTAAAAGTCCGCTTAAATATGGACGATAATGTGAGTGTTTATACAGACCGTGTAGATGAGATAATAATTAGAAAGTAGCAATATGAATGAAATGCTATTATTTTACGGCGAACAAACTTGATGAGTGAAGAAAGGGATTCAAACTTTTAATTAATAGTGTATTAAACCTAACTGATATAATTATGATTGTGTCAATTTTTAATAAAGAGGTATACAAAAATTTTTCTTTTTCAAATTACTATATTAACCATTTTAATGGCATTATGGAGCATTGAGTATTTTAAATTCAAAACCTGGATATGTAAAAATATAATATTGAACAATGCCTAGGTGGTTGATCAGACAGTAGGGAACTAATTTCTATGAGATAATCCTACAATTCTTCTAACGGCATCCGGACAATTGGAAATTATCGGTCGTGCAAGGCCCATTTAACAATTTAAACAACTGTTGTGGAGCTAACGGTTCTATGTTCTGGGCAGTGCATTAGGGCTCGAACCCCTGATCATTGCGTCGGTTGTCGGCATCGTGGTGCGGCTCGTACCCGTATTCTTGCTGTCCACTCCTGTGAGGTTGTCAGTTTTGTGGTGCGGCACGTACCCGTATCCTTGCTGTCCGCTTTTGTGGTCCTCAGTAGTTTATTAGGGTTCCTCGACGTTGTATCCCTGAGGCTGAGACCCTGATTCCCGGAGCTTCAGGATCTAATAAATTGTGTGCCTTGTATAGAGGAATTGTGTATCGTCCGAAGATCACCAATATATTACGAACAGTTCCTCGTGTTTATTCCTCCTCTCTCCAACGCAAGGGAATTTAGAGCCGGACCAAAGAGCGACTCTTTAGCCCTTGTGTCAAAACCAATACGCAAGTCACCGTCATGTCGGCACGCTACCCGTAACTATTTCGATTTCGCGGCGGAGTTTCCGGTTACACTATCATTCAAAAGAGTGCGAAGTTGTGATTTTTCATTGAATGAGTGATTGATTTGCTGTATTTCATCACTCCTCACCCTCTGGGTTGAATATTTCCAGAGATATAAGCGTTGAACTAGTTAAACTGTAACAGGTCGTTTTGCTTTAAGCATTATTAGCGAGTGCCAAAAGTAATGACGAGTGCGGAGTGGCGATTTACTTTGAATAAGCGATTCATTCACGTTATTTCATCACTCTGTACTCTCTGGGTTGAATATTTTCAAATATATCTGCGTTTAACCAGTTAAATCGTACGCAGTCATTGCGGCTTCCAGCAATATTGGCGAGTGCTACGTTTTATTGACCTCATGATGAGTTTAGGACTTCTCAGTCCATGGTCAAGCTGATGCTCCAACGAGTGATGTGTGGTGGTTTAAAATAAAATATGACTTATAGATTTCCACAGTATCTATATAAGATGCCTTTGTAGGTATAAGATTCGAATATTCAAACCAAGATAACGCGATAAGCTTATTCATGTAAATGAGTATAGTTTCATTTCTAGCATTTGTTATTTATCCTTTTATTTATTTTAGCGCATTTTCTCATTAAAAAAATGCACTATTGCGCTCGCCATGTCCGTCTGCCTGTCCGTCCGTGACTTCACGTTTTCGTCAACGAGAAAATGTGCTCTCTGTCACTCACTGCAGTGGGTACTGAGTGATATTTTTTGTTTTGTAGAACACAGAGAAGAGACTTACGTAGTTTCCATGCTTGATTTTTCAAGATAGTTTAATTACATGGTTGTAAGAATGCAAGGTTGACCCACGCGTATGTGCGCCTTGCGAATGTCATTTGTTATTTCACCCATGATGTCCCCTTGGTCGTTGTGACGTCACCTTGTGACGTCACATGGGCACAGTGTAATTCAAACTGATTTGTAACACATGTTTTGTTTAAAATAAGACTAGTTGAGTTATATAAATAAAATTTTTGGGCCATTATAATGAGGTCAATTTATATGATTGAACTAATACAAGGTTTTCCCTAGTGCAGCTGCGCCTTGCGTTGCGAATGTCATTTGTTATACCAACTGTGGCGTCACCTTGGCCTGGGCTTGGTTTATGTGATGTCACCTCGTGACGTCAAACTGATTTGTAACACCGGTTTTGCTTAAAATAAGACTAGTTGCATGCAGTGATTTTCGTCAACGAGAAAATGTGCCCTCTGTCACTCACTGCAGTGGGTACTGAGTGATATTTTATTGTTTTGTAGAACACAGAGAAGAGACTTATGTAGTTTCCATGCTTGATTTTTCAAGATAGTTTAATTACATGGTTGTAAGAATGCAAGGTTAACCCACGCGCATGTGCGCCTTGCAAATGTCATTTGTTATTTCACCCATGATGTCACCTTGGTCAATGTGACGTCACCTTGTGACGTCACACGGGCACAGTGTAATTCAAACTGATTTGTAACACATGTTTTGCTTAAAATAAGACTGTTGAGGTACATAAATACAATTTTTTGGGCCATTATAATGAGGTCAATTTTTATGGTTGAACTAATACAAGGTTTTCCCTAGTGCAGCTGCGCCTTGCGTTGTGAATGTCATTTGTTGTACCAACTGTGGCGTCACTTTGGGCTTGGCTTATTTGATGTCACCTAGTGACGTCAAACTGATTTGTAACACCGGTTTTGCTTAAAATAAGACTAGTTGCATGCAGTGAGTGTAGCATATCAACTTTCCTGTATGCTTAATTATTAGCCACAGAGAAGAAACACGTTTTAGAAGTCGTGCTCCGTAAGCCTTCGTTTCTGTTTCGTGTTCACTCTGTTGGTTCACATAAAGCCTGTTCCGAGTTGCCGTGTTCTTCCCACCATTCACGCGCGTAACTTCGTACATTACAGTAAATAAATGTTTTGGACCATTTTATGAGGTCAAATTTTTAAAATGCTTTCAGGAAACAATGCTTTCAGGACATGGAAACAATGTGTTGATCTAAACTATTTACATTATGTGCCCACTGTGACGTCACTCTAGAGATGCACAGAACGGAAAAAAATCGTCATCGCGGTGGGTCAGCCTTGCCAAATTAACGGAATTCGTTCAGCCGCGCATTCCATTGATCAATGATCATCAATCGTTCACCCCTTCAGCGGTCAGCGCCCTCAGCGTCTTCGGCGTCTAAATTTAATAAAAATATAGCGGTTTCAGCGTTTATTAGGAGGCCTGTCGACGATTCTTAATATTGCAGAAAATTCACAGCTTGTTGCGGGCTTGAACTCGCAACTCACTGCTTCAATTTTGCTTTGAATAACCGTCCGGCCTCCTTGCCGATTCTGAGCAGAAACTGGCGCACAGAGGTGGGATCGAACCCGCACCTCTCTGCTCCAATCATGCTACTCTGAAGTCTGAACTTTAATCACTGGTCCTGGGGGCCACCCTGCCAAGTCTCTTCAGCTTTCTAGCTTTACCCTTAGTTGCCACCACCACTCACCAGAAGTCCAAAGTGGCACTGCTGCACTGTCTAGCTACTAAACCAGTGGTTCCCAAACTTTTTCAGGCTGGCGCCCCCTTTGGCTCCCTAGTGAATTTCTATCGCCCCCATAGACACATAAAAAATTATACGCCTCTTTCTTGAAATTTAGTACGCTGCAATTTTAGAAGATAACGGTTAAACACAAATGTGTCTTTTACAATTAGAACCCCATTTAGTGAACCAATATGTTTTTATGCTGTTTTAACTGTTTGAGCACTAGAAACATAGGACGTCTTGGGCAAATTTACGGCCGGACTCGTGGCCGGTCGCACGACCAATCTCCAAATTCAATTATCAAGTAATATCTCCCAAACTAATGAAAGCAGCTCAGTTGAACTTGGAACATGTATTCATCAGAACCTAACAGTGATTTTTAGCTCGTAAAAATTTTAAATTTGACCTCCATTCGTGAGTTATATTGCGATAAAGGCCGAAATTTGCAGTGATCAAATAATTTGAATGAAAATTTGAAATTGAACGAAATTTTGAATATACATTCCTAACTACCAAACGGTGATTTTTAGCTTCAAAAAATTTTCGATTTTACCTTCGTTTGCGAGTTTTTTTTTTCATTTCACCGTCATTCTTGATTTCACACTCCCTCATATTCGGCCTGTATCGCCGGATAATTTGTCGCGTAAATTCGCGGCGATCAAGAAATTTCTTCTAAACTACCGTACTCAATAGATTTCAACGAAACTTTGAATATAAATACCTAACCTCCCAACGGTGATGTTTAGCTCGTGACAATTTTATATTTTGCTTTCGCTCGCTAGTTATACAGATATAGGAGGAACAACCGGCTTTTCTACCGGCCGGTTTAACTACGAACCGTTTACGAATATCCGTATACTTATAGCCGTATAACTCGCAAACAAAAGCAAAACGAAAAAATTGAAGCGAGCTAAACATCACCGTTGCTGAGGTTAGGTATTTAAATACTAAGTTTCCTTCAAATCTATTCAGTAGTTTTGGAGGAAATTTCTTGATTACTGCGAATTTAAGTACGTACGGTATTGCTGTTTAAATCACGAATGAAGGTGAAATGAAAAAAAAAATCACGAACAAAGGCACAATCGAATAAATTTTCACGAGCTAAACATTACCGTTCGGTAGTTAGACTGGAAATTCAAAATTTCGTTCGAATCTGTTCAATAGTTAAGAAATTCCTTGTTCACTGTGAATTTCGGCCCGTATTGCCATATAACTATGGCAAAAACAAATGAAGGCAAAATTCAAAAAAAAATTCACGAACTAAACATTACCGTTAGGTCCTAATGAATATGTAAACCAAGTTTCATCGAGTTAAGTTCAGAAGTTTGAGAGATATTCCTTGATCATTGAATTTGGAAATTGGCCGTGAGTCCGGCCATTAATTTGTCCGAGACGTAAACCCAGGAGAGGTTAAAAAAACTGATCTGGGTGAAAAAAAACCATCGCTGGGAGTCATGATGTGCTGCGCGTGTTGTTTACAAATTGTCAAACAAACGTTGGAACTTCTGACTTTGACTTCGGACTGCCGCCCCCCATATCGCCCCCCAAACGCACTTTTCTTCCGTACCGCCCCCAAAAATCTTTCTACCGCCCCTAGGGGGGCGATATCGCCCACTTTGGGAACCACTGTACTAAACTAATAGAGCAGTCCAACAAAAAAAAAAAAATAAATAAAAAACTTTTTAAAACCACGTTTTCTTAACGGACAAAAAAGAAAAACATTTACTCTTAGGTAACATTTAAGTTATGTAAAATGTTATGTAATGTTAGGCGTTAGCTATGTAAGAGTAGCCTAGTAGGGTACCTAAATGGTTTTCTTTTTTTGTCCGTTAAGAAAACATGGTTTTTAAAATTTTTTTTTTTTTCATTTCACTATTTAAAGTTTTGTAAAATTCAGAAAAACTTGGTTTTTAAAATTATTTTACTATTTATTTATTTTCTACTTTTTAGTTAGAAATTTTAGCAATTCAAATCAATTTCCAGAGTTGGCAAGTGTGGATGTTTGAGAAAAAACTCAATTCCAAACCATGAATTTTAATTGTTTCTTTTATTATTTTTTTTTAATTAAAAAGAAAAATTTTAATTATTATTTCTGATGATTAAATCTTGAATTGTTAGGCAGCATAAGCATGCATGCCAAATTTCAAGTTTCTAGGATATTCAGAATCAGAAGTGCTCTAAATCAAGGTTTGAATTTTTGATGACAGTCTGAACTAGTATGGAATATATCTACTTGGCGAGCCGCGACTGAATTTTTCGAGCCGTGGTTTTATGGATTTGCCAGCCGTGATTCCATTTCTACGAGCCGTGATTCTATTTCACCGAGCCGTGAATTCCATATCTCGGCCATGAAAAGCCATTTATGAGGTGCGAATTTATTTACAAAGTTTATGCACGTCACCACGTGTTACCCCAAATCTCTAATTTTACCCTTAAACAGTCAAATGGCAACAATAAAATTTGTCCCTACTGTAAGTTCAGCACGTGTTAATATACAGTCTGACCGCTTTGACATGACCGCAACTATGCGTGATCTTCAACAAACGTTTTGTTTATTTGTTTACATTACGATGTTTATGTTTTTTCTGCAAGATGTTTTTGGCGGAAACGGTAAAGCAATGCGGATTGCGGAAGTTGAAAATTTTATGAAATGAAACCGCGATTTTTTAATCAAACAAAAATTTATGACATTCGAGCCGCGAGATTTCATACCTACTGAAATAATATGATATTAGAGCCGCAATATTTCAGACAAAAATAGGACTTTTCCAGACTAGTTTATTTGACAGACAGACACAAAATGAAGTCAAGAAAAATGTGGTAAAATAATAAGAAATCATCATAAATTGCTCTTTCATCTTTTCCTTTCTCCAGCTTTATTCTGAATTGCATAGGCCTAGCTTTTAACTTAGGCGGCTCAGGCCTTTGCAACGGCCATCAGCCACGCATCACATTTTCATTTGTTAGCCAGGGAGAAGAACGATGAAAGGGAGATCAAGCCAGGTGGGACGTGGGAGCAACATTAAAGAGAAGAGGCTAGAAAAGGTGTGAAAGTTTGTGTTAAGGGTGAGATGTAGGTAATCAAGGGGAAGAGAAATTTAAGAGGAAATTCATTGGTTTATTATTGCTATTTGTCAATTATTGCACTGTGTATTTGATAATTATATTAGCTATGGGGCCTCTTAGGCCCTGAGTAACTATTTGCATTATATTATATTATTATGGTTTGGTTATTCCAATTTTATTATTATTGCTTTTTTTCTTACACCCTCCCAGCCTCCACTCTAGTCAACCTCTTCCTCTCCCAGTCTCCCTCACCCTCCATGCACTCTCCAAAAATCGCTTCCCACTCTCAATCATAGCAGCAGTTACCCCCATTGACAGTCCCACATTCCACAATCATTGCAAATTTGCAATCCATCATCTCATGTTTGCTCATGGCTCCTAGATCACACCATCACCCTCATTCCTCTCATCCAGTATCACTCTCATCATTTCCAGCCTCTCCTGCTCATATGCATCACACTCCATCATCAGATGTTCCACAGTTTCCCTCTCACCTCTGTCACACATAAAACAAATATCTTCTCTTCTATCTATGTCCGTGCATTCACACTCAATGCATTTGCTCTCACACAGAACATTAAGTCTCCACCTCTACTTCCATCATATATATACTCATACCTTGGCATCTCTTTCATCTTGTACAATCTCAGGCTGTCCTTTCTTTCCATTCCTTGCTTCCATACTCTTAGACCACACAATTTCACTCTCTTTTCTATTACTTTCTTCCATTCTTTGACATCCCATTCAATACCTGTTGCGCCCTGTACTGTTATCATTCATTCCTCTCTTGGTCTATTATTCCTAGGGCAAGCCAATATTTCATGTAGTTTACACTTTTGTACTATTGCATGACACTTCCGTTCCCATTTGCTCACTCTCAAATTCCACAGGTACATCTTGCATGCCCAATGTACATCATCCATTCTTTCCACTCATACTTTATATCTCAATGCTGCTTTCATTCTTCTCTCTAAACGTACTCCAACCCATAACTCCTCTTAAAGCCTCCACTGCAGTCCATCTAGGGGCTCCAAGAGCCAGTCTAGCTATCCTATTCTGTACAACCTCCAATTTATCCAATTCACCAATCTATGTCTATGAATGCCAAGTACACTCTCTTTCCATCTCTCTTCATTCTTTCAATCAATTCATTCACAACAAATATGTTATCTTCTGCTCTTCTGTCACACCTGAAACCATTCTGTTCCTCACCAAGTACTCTTTCATGCTCCATACATATTTGCATTCTCTCATTCAAAACTGCACAGAAAACCTTGCTACAGGTGTCAGCAAGAGCAATTGGCCTGTAGTTTTTCAGTTCCTTTTTGCTCTTGTGACGTCCCCTGTGCAACAAGGTCACCCGGCTTTCATTCCATGCCTCAGGTACACATTCATTCATCCAAACAACATTGAATAGATCAGTCAGTCTACCAATTGCACTCACACCTCCATACTTATACATCTCATATGGTATCTCATCCATTCCAGTTGCCTTATTATTCTTCAGTCACTCTACCACCCGTTTTGCTTCCACATTTTTAATTTCCCCATCTATACCACTCAGATCTTTATGTTCTAGAGATATGACATTTTCGCCAGGCATAAATTCCTCATTCACTCCATCTATGTCTTCCCAAAGCTCTTTCACAGCTTCAGCCATTCTTGTTCTCTCAGTCACATACACTCCTCCTATGTTCAGCCCATCCACTCTCAGACCTTTTTCCCTATTGTCACCTCTTAGGAATGCATACCATTCCCATCCACCTGTCTGTCCATTCAAAATAAATTCATTCATGGTATTTTGCTCATGCTCCACAATGTGCTTTCTAATGATCACTTTTGTTCTTCTCTGTTGTTCTTCATACTTCAGCCATGCTTCCTGATATTTCAGTTCACATTCTTCACTCTCATGTCTCTTTTTCCGCAGTTGCCTACAGATTTGGTTAAGTCTTTTTCATTCATTCCTTGCCAATTTCACATCATATCCCACCATTTTTCATTCTTTTCTTGGTTTTTGCATACATTCTTATTGGTTCTTGTGCATGTGCTCCTGGCAGCCTCATTCATACATTCCTTAAGTTGTTCATTCCTTTCACTAAGGTATCCCACATGAATTGATTATTGATATTTGATCAAAAAATGTCTGCCTTCTTTTGTTGACTACATACTCAACTCAAGTCTCTAAGTCATGTAGTAACTATAAACTCAGAAGCTTTTTAGAATGCGTCATTGCACTAGAAAGTTTTGATCTTTTTTTTTGTTTACAGAATAGATGGTTTCTTTTAAAAGCAGGCAGCATAAGTGTTGTGGTACCAGTAAACTGACAAAAAGACCATGAAGTTAGCTAGTTGTATTATCGGTTGATATATTTCATGCCTCATGCATCACTTGCATCATTGCATGCATGACTGTCAGCATGAGGCAATGAATATATTGACTGACAATACAACTAGCTAACTTTATGGTCTTTTTGTCAGTTTACTGGTACCACAACACTTATGCTGCCTGCTTTTACAATAAACCATCTATTCTGTAAAAAAAAAAGTCAAAACTTTCTAGTGCAATAACGCATTCTAAAAAGCTTCTGAGTTTATAGTTACTACATGGCAATCCTGCCAATCCAACTTGAAAATTTTGTAATTCTGATCAGTAACTATTACTATTTACTAATATTATACAAATTTTATTGCCAAGCGCAACTGGCAAGTTAAGTGCAGTAGCAGCTGATTAGTGGTAAAACAGCAAGTTTTTTGGACATTCCTCAAGTTAATTTTTGAGTCCTACAAGTACAAAGTACCTAGATCAGCAACCAGTGTGCAGTGCAGAGTGCAGAGTTAGCAAGCAACATCGCCAAGATATGGATTTTTAGCCCAAAGCATTGCCAGCCATTTTCAAGAAGCGTCACTGAGTAATTTTTAATAAGAAAGTGCTGCAAGCAACTTTGATAGTATATCCCTTACTGAGCTTACTCAGCAACACTGCAGTGTTACTCTGCACTGCATCACTTGCAGTACACTAATCGCAACTGATTATTTCCGGACAAGCTTCACTGCATCCTGATCCATCCAACGTACCGGAAACCTCACTCAGTTACTGTGTGCGCTTGAGGTCTTTCAGATTTGCAAAAATTTCAAAGTAATTTCTAAAATGCAATAATTTCAATCCACATGTGTTTGCAAGATCTTCTGAAGGCATAAATTTTACTGCTCATTCTCCGCCAAAGATCTTTTGATATTTATCCACTTTCTGCATCCTAGATCAACAAAGTATCATGGATATAGCAGCATCATCCATTCATCAGACATAAGACTTTGGTTTAAATCTTGAGTGAATGAGAAAATCTGACACTGTCTTGCTGCTTGATACCAAGTCAGGTGAAGTGGTAGTATTCTGTGGCCTATTTGCTCAACAAATGCATTTGACTAAGTTTGGTATACCTTTGACCCACTTTCTAGAACTATCCTTACATTTTGAGATGGATGAATTATAATTATATTTTATTGGAAGTTACTTTTAAACTAAAATCCAAATAAAACAATGACACAACACAACATGACAATCATGGTGATGATTACAACCATGGGACACAGCTATACTTTGACCACCTAATGGATTATTTCAATGAATTGAGGCTCTGGTATTGCCATCTAACTATACAAACCCCAAAAAATCATCTGGCATATTGATGAAACCAATAGGAGAATTATTAATAAAACCCATTCTGTGCTTTTCAATGAAACCTATAAAAATGAATAAATTTATACTAGAGCAGTCCCGGCTTCCTTAACACCTTGGCCGCGATGTGCGCCATATATGTACACGCTGTACTTCTCAGAATCGCGATGTGTACACATGTGGTACATTCATATGAAAAATACATATTTTTGTAAAATCTTATTACTCTTTCAAATTTAAAATTTCAATGATGCAATTAAATAGGCATATTAGGGAATGCGTTGAAGTCAACTACTGCTTAGAGAAATAGTTTTATTTTCAAATGCAAGTAATACCAAAATTACGAAATTTGTGTCCATTGATGAAAGCAATATATATATCTATCTTTGCATGAAAACAAAATAAAATATTTTTTTATTGATCTGAAACTACAACATTGGGTGTTGCCAACATCACCCAATGTTGGCAATACGCGATTGAAAAACAATTATCGCACATGTATGGTTTTCCTTCACAGTCGTCAAAATATTTTTGTACCCTTTGCGTTTCACCTTTGCTACGGCACTTCCCTCATTTGCTGAGAGTATGTTGTAGCATTCATGGCAGTGCATCCTGGCTTTAGTTCCAGTTGGTTTAATGAAAGTGGGCTGTCCTCTGTCCCACTCATTAATTTGAGATATACGTCCTGATTTTACTCTTTCTCTGAAATGCTGCTTGTAACAGAAGTTCAAGACAATATATATGATGAATGATCTCTATAAGGTATATATAACTGAACTAACAATGTAAATACCCTCAATTTTATTCAGGATTATGAAAAGCTGGACACCAATCTCTTTCCATACTCATATGGTCCATAGTAATTTCCATGCGTAATATACATCATTCACAAAAAGCTAAGAGATACCGGTAGTTATAATGTGTGCAATTATGACTCAAAACTAATGTAAATTTCTTGCGCGCATCACTCACAGTGATAAGAGTGATAAGTTTAGGCGTTTTTTCCGCAATATGAGCCATAGATGCATGTCTTTGCTTGGTACACATCACCCATAGTATTAGAAGTGATTACGATAGGCGGCGTGAGCCAATATGAGCCACAATAGGCGTGGCTTCATTTGGTACACATCGCCAGGAATAATGAAGATTTTCAACCCTGAGCGATGTGCACCAAATGCGGCCACGAATTTTATGTGACACAATGACAGAACATACCCCTGCAGAGCTGCACACAACTTTTCTCCTTGCTATCTGCCGGGTAACTGAAGATATACAAGTTTGAACCTATCGCCCGTACGGCATTCGGGCCAAATCAGCAATCGCGGCAACGTGTTAAAGGAAAAAATTTATATATTACTGTAACTGCTGACACTGTGACACTGAATGATCCCTATCCCACCTATCTCATAGTAAATATTGGCTAAGGGAATTGTTTGAAGGCAATTGCATCCTTGGTATGTTGCACACAAATATTTCTTTTTTTATTTGTATTCCTGGATGTTAATTCATACATAATTTTGTTTGGGTAATTCTCTTCATTCAGATTTATGTGAATTGATTAGGCAGCAAGTTCACTGCTTTTTTGTTGGAGCTAATTAAATATCTAGCATTTGCAGTCATCCAATTATGGATTGTTGTTGCTTTTGGTATGTGTTAAGTGCTTCCCCAGTATTGGTTTTCTTGAGCTATCTAATTTTCAACAAATTGTTTGCTCCTGGCCAATCTCCAAATCTTCTTGGGAAACATGTCATGGTGAGAATTACAAAACATAAATCATGATAAATATTATTATAATTATGAGTACAACTTGAAAGCCAATAGCACTCAGGTATGGGTTAGTTGAAGTTTTCAGACAACATTATCCACCATTAACAAAAATTTGTGCAATATATTGGTATTCTGGTCAAAATACATTTTGTATATTTTAGCTCTAGAAGTACCGTATGTATATTAGTATAGGCTGGCAGAATTTCTTCTCTTAAGCAAGTTTTGTTAAAGAATTTACAAAATAAAATGTACGAAGAAAATGTACAAATAATTTAGTACGACTTATTGAAAAAACTAACAAGAAGCTTATAAATAAAACTAATTCTCTGGTCTTTAACAAAACTTGCTTAAGTATATATATATACATGACTGATATGTGTTTGAATCATATCAGAATGTTTTTCTTCAATTAGTGGTACATGGCAAGTTAGAAATCATGTGTCATTGACATCAATTGGTATAAAGTTACTTCTAGATGAATATAATATTTTCTTATCATTTTCTTTAAAAATCTCCTCTACCAGAAAACTACTTCTCTTTCTAATGGCATTTAGCCTCACAGGAGCAAAATTTAAGTTTAAAGTTAAGCCTGGAATGTTTCTTCAACTTATCAAGAAATGTCTTTGCAGAGGCAATTGAAAATAACTAATAGGTTTTTAATTAATAGTTCCCTCCTTAGTGGATTCAGGAGTAGTGAATCCATGGTCTATTTATATATATCTGTTGAATAGATCAAACTAAGCCTTACAGCCACCAACTTTTTATTCAAAGTATTCATGCATATTAATTGCTTACATTCTTGATAACGTATATCAACGTGTTTTTAGTGGCTAAGTCATATTTGGCTTTCAGTTTGATAAAATATTATATCTCGTTCAGCAAAATAATAGACATGTATATTCACTCTTTTGATTTCAAAGACATTAAATCATTAAATTGCAGGCATTTCCTCCCATTATCTCATGTTATGTTGACACAACTTTATAGACTAATGTCTTCTTGTTTGCAGGTAACCGGAGGTTCAAGTGGTATTGGACTTGCTGTGGCCCAGGAAGTTGCTCGCTTGGGAGCTCATGTGACTTTAGTAGCTCGGAACCAAGAGAAGTTGGTTGAAGCGCAGCAAACTGTTCAAGCTACTGCAAATAAGGCCAAGGTGCTAATCAGGCCATGTGAGTAGGTGTATTTCACTGTAATGTAATTTTGCCTATAATTGTTACAGATGCTTTATACATCACCATTAAAATTATTTATTCTTTGTTTTATGTTTATCTTATAGCATATTTTTCCTGTGTTTTTTCATTTTATTTATACTAAGTAATTTTCAGCTTCAAGCAACTTCGAATATTGTATCTTATTTCTATGGAATGGATGTCCACACTTAATTGTCATTCAGACCTTAGTAAGGTCTTGCTGTCAAGCTTAAGAGCTTGTGGCATCATTTTACACTTGTTGAAATTGAACACATGATTAGAAGTGTATTATTCTTTTGATGCTCTTTGTTCATAGTTGTTTGTCATTAGGTTTTCTAAAAGCATTCTATCTTCATCCTACTGACATCTATAGACAAGACATGCAGACTCAATATTTGATCAAGATTGTAATGGTCATTGTGTTTCTTGTCAAAAAATATTCAACAATGACGACATGAGTAGGTAGTCAGTGTTGTACTCTGACATGCATGCTTTCTAATTGGTCTCAGCTTTTTTTCTCTTGATTCTTGTTCAAGATAATGGATCCCACTTAGATGTTATACGTCTAATTGTTTGATGTTAGTAAAAGATCACAAAAGGTTACTATGGCTAACATAATGTTCAAAATTTTTTGCCTACAGCATTCTTTATGATTGGCATTCTGTACCAGCCACAGCCCTGTTCTAACCTGCTCCAAGATCTTACATGAATATCTATACTTAATTATTTCTTTACGATATTTCTCAAATGATTAATCCTCAAAAAATTCACACTTTTAAAACAGACTAGATATTATTTTTTTCATGAAGGCTTTGGGATCAGCTGATTGTCTATTAACTGAGCAAATTGCTTCAATTTTGTGGCTCAGAATCTCATGGGGCAATATATTTGAAGGCAAAGTTGGACAAATGTTTGCACAGGAGTCTTCTTGTTGTTGTGAGTGAGACTTGAACACAAGTGGCACTATTACCTGCCTCAGCTTTTGAATAATTGTTCTAAGAAATTTTTGCGACTAATCATCTAGGACACTGATTTAAATTAGTAACTGTATCATCTTGTCCCTTGATGCTTGCACCAATAACGTTCAACAAATCCAAAAAGGACTGGATGAAACTACCAATTTTATTGGCCATTTGTACTTCCAAAGCAGAAAAAGATTATCAATTGCAGTGAAGGTTTCAATTGATTTTAAGGAACGTGATTATTGTAAGAGAGTACGTAGAGGAAACTAGGAGGTGGTAATTTTATGTGAACCAATGAGCAGGTGTAATGATTGAATTCTCATAGATTTTTACATAATTTAATGTGGAGATGTATTCCTGATGGATCACAAGCACATTCTGAATAACATGACGCATTGAAAGATTGTGATTGAAGGCTACACCTGCAGGCTTCAAAATACGTAGATTAATAGTCTAAGCTATTATTTGAATCCAATAACTCTAATTTCACTATTGAAAGCAGGCTATGTTATTGAAAATAACTTGGTAAATGTTTGTTTATCATTAATATCTTTTGACATGAAAATGCTCCAAACCAAGCACTTTGATCATAAGACTGTGAAGCTCACATTCTGAGTAATCTTCTAAAGAAGAAATAAATCTAAATTTTTTTAGTCTAGGAAATCGTCCCAAAATTATTATGTGTGTGGAGTACAATATATTTCACATGTGGTGATTATGGTGTCACCGTGCATTCTGGTAAAGCGATAAAGCGGAATAGTATAAGAAATATGAAACCAACAATAAATTGATTCATTAAAATGTAAATTGTAAATAATTTTCATATAAATGTATCCAAATCACATTCCCATTTCCATCTATTATATCTAAATTTGAATTTCACATTTTAATTACAGTTTATTCAAATGAAATTGATTATGTAATGAATATTCATCAATAGTTATATAAGGGCTATTCAGCTATATTTATTGGTCTCATAAGCATTACTGGGTGAGAGCAAATCTAAATAACTCCAATTCTCAAAATGTATTAGGCACTTTTAACTCGCTGCATGTGTTTGCTTTATTATAGTTCCCCTACACTGAACTATTCTGCTCATACGAGTAATTTCTTAATGTTCAATTTAACTGTGCCAGATTTCTAACTGTATTCATTGTTGGAGTCTTCTACATTATAGTGAAGTTAGGGTGCACAATGGCGTGAAGCAGCACCCGTGGACGCGGCTCCCTTTTTAAGTTACTAAAATCGTTCATTTTAAGAAAATAAAAAATATCTCATGGGCTTTAATAACCTATTTTTATGCTCATTCATTTCGAATTCATGCATTACTATCATTTGTATGAAGATGAATATGGGCCGCGGAAAATATACAATAGCAACGTTTAAGGGCAGACTTTTTTCTCATTAAAGAATATGCAATACTTTGATATATACATATGCAGTGAACAGTGCTTGTATCCTGGCTAAGCTAAGCCACCTCTTGTCTTGCTTTCCTTGCCAGGATTTTGAACCTCGTTCACGACTTATTATCCAGCAGTAGAGTTGAGCTCAATGTCCAAGTTGATGGAAGCTTCATCGTTTACTAGTCTATTTCATGTTCAGATGGCAATAAACGATGCAAGTGCTCACTTGACAATGATGTACTTTCTGCACCAGCACCAGCCATAGACTTAATCAGAAACCCAATTACCCAGACACACACGCCGAGCACTAGCACAACTCCGTACAAACAAGTCCCCCCTACTACACCAATACCTACACAAGATAGATCCAGTCACACATCCGTCCCCTCTGTGTCCACTCTGTCACAGACATGAATACAAAACCAACCACCTATTCGGCTGCTCGGATCTGGTCATGCCCTTGTCGCCCCTGGTTTTGTGGAGCTCTCCCATCGAGGCGGCGGGGCTGTTAGCGCGCTGGGGAGAGAGGTTGGGCTGGCCGCAGGAATGGGTGTAGGCCCCGTCCCGCATTTGTCGCGGGACGGGGAGAGCGAACAACAACAACAACTTGACAAGTATAGCTTATTCTCAGCCTTATATATATGAAACTATTTTTTTCACTTGAAGACATTTTGAAATTTTTTTTTTTTCAGTTGATGTTTGCAGTGATGGGGTGGAAGGGATGGTTGCAGATGCTGAAACGGCGCTGGGTCCTATTTTCATGCTTGTAAACTGTGCTGGATTCTCCACACCTGCTCGCTTCGAGGACCTCTCCATGCAGGAAGTGAAGGTGAAATACTTCAGGCAGTTTATTGCATGGAAAACATAATTATTATTCCAATTTTGCTTAACCGCCCGGCCTCCTTGCCGATTCTGACCAGAAACTGGCGCAGAGAGCTGGGATCGAACCCGCGCCTCTCTGCGACAATCTTGGTACTCTGAACTTTAACCACTGGGCCACCCTGCCCAGGCACTTTTAACTTGCTGCATGTGTTTGCTCTATGATAGTTCCCCTACGCTGAACTATCCTGCACATACAAGTAATTGTCTAATGTTCAATTAAACTGTGTCAGATTTCTAACTGTATTCAGTGTTTTAGACTTCTACATTATAGTGAAGTTAGGGTGCTCAATGGCGTGAAGCAGCACCCGCGGACGCGGCTTCCTTCTTAATTGACAAAAATTGTTCGTTTTAAGTAAAAAAATATCTTATGGGCTTTAATAACCTATTTTTTATGCTCATTCATTTCAAATTCATGTATTACTATCATTTGTATCTCTTGCTTTCCTTGCTGGGAGTAAGGATTTTCAAGCTTGCTCGCGACTTATTATCCAGCAGTAGAGCTCCAGCTTAATGTCCAAGTTGATGGAAGCTTCATTGTTTACTAGTGTATTTACAACACTTCTCTTTAACTTCACTTCTTGTTTGTCTGTCTGCTACAAATCCCATAATCGATATTTAACACACTTCTACCTGTCCAATCGATCTGAAATTTCACACACTTGCCTAAATTGGAGACAATTCATGAATCAAATGATAATAAATAATTTTACAAATAAAAACAAATTTTTCATTAAAAAGAATTAAAAATAATTTTGTCTGCTAGAAATCTTCTAATCCGTATTTAACACACTTTTACCTGTCCAATCGATCTAAAATTTTGCACACTAGCATAAAGTCAGAGACAATGTACTAATCAGTTATCAGAATAAATAACTTTGAAAATTTACAAAAATTTTTAATATTAAAAAAAATTTGAGAACTAATTTGTTTAAATATTTGAATATAAAATTAGAAATTCATTGTACATGTCTAAAATCAAAGACACTGGATTCTTTAGAAGTGTTGTCTTTAAAAAGTAATTTTAAAACGCATATTTTATTCATGTTCAGATGACAATAAACAATGCAAGTGCTCACTTGACAAGTATATATATAGCTTATTCTCAGCCTTGTATTCATGAAACTATTTTTTTCAGTTGAAGACTTTTAAGACTTTTTGAAAACTTTTTTTTCAGTTGATGTTTGCAGTGATGGGGTGGAAGGGATGGTTGCAGATGCTGAGACAGCGCTGGGTCCTATTTTCATGCTTGTAAACTGTGCTGGATACTCCACACCTGCTCGCTTTGAGGACCTCTCCATGCAGGAAGTGAAGGTGAAATACCTCAGGCAGTTGACTCCATGGAAAATATAATTAGTATTCCAATTTAACTCTGTACTGTCTTACAAGCAGCATACCTTGTATCCTGTATTTGTAAGATTTCAGGTTGTATTTTTAGGATTAATTAGAGTTCAGGATATCAGGTTTTAGGTGGAAAAGGGCAATTTCTCAGATTTTTTCTGAATGATTCATGAAACATGGCATATGTTTGAGACACCGGCCGAAAAAAACAAGCAATTGAGAAGTAACTTTCTTGATTAATTAGGATATATTTATAAGCATATTTGCATAGCACCGTATCCATTTCAAATCCATTTCATTTAACACGTTGACTACGATTGCTTCATCTTGTACGGTACTATTATTTCATTTTTTCTACTTATTTTAAGCAGGGTTGCCAGACGGTCATTTTTTCCAGACAAATTCCGTGATTTAGTTTTTCTCAATTGCGTTGGCCGGCTAAAATTTATGATAAGGGTACACCCTAATTAAATTTTAAATACTGCAAAAGACTAGTATACATTGAATTATTGGCCTTTTTTCTTCTCGGATTCGATTTTAGGCAACCTGAATTTTGTACCACTAACTCCTGGAGAAATTCATTTCGTGGTACGCATATGTACCAATACGTAGTCAACGTGTTAATAAGATAAAACTGGTTTTTTAATATAACTAAAGATACCTATAAAATATTATAATATTCTCTGCATGCAACATCTCCGAACTTGATTTTTATGGTGATTTATTGAGAACCGTGAAATACAAAATCAAATAAACTTTTCATAAATAAGTCTCAATTGGTGGTTTATTTCAACAACAGGCAGCCCCTGAAGTGTCATAAAAATACTGCAAATGTATAAGAATCGGGCATGAGTCATAAAACAACTCGTGTATCAGGATGTATCAATCAAGTTAATTCACACGTTAATATTACTTTAGTTAATAGCCTTCATATCAAGGCAGCAACTCACTGATAAAATAGAATACTACAAAAATGAAATGAATAATTATTTGAGCAGCGAATGATGGACGTTAACTTTTTTGGAACGTTCGCGGTGACGCAAGCTGTGGTGCGCCGCATGAAGCAGCGAAGCGTCTCTGACAGCCGTGAGCGGCAGGGCATCGTGGTGCTCACGTCGTCTCAGGGCGGCATGCTTGGCATCTATGGCTTCACTGCTTATGCTGCTGCTAAAGCTGCTCTCATCAAATTTGCCGAGGCGTTGCATATGGAGGTTTGTCATTATTCAATTGACAATTGTTTGCAACAAATCAAGTGTGCGCCATAGTTTTAGAGTGATTTTGGGACATAGCAGTTTGCTTGTTAGCATACAGGGTGATTAAAAGAACTTTCCTGATTTGCAAGCTCATTAAAATCTAGGAAACATATCATTACAATATTAATGTTATTGAAAAAGACATTACCTGAATTTTTGTATCACTTAGTTTAGAAGATGACAGCGGACAAATGACAGCCCTCATTCTCTAGGCATTCAATTGGTCAATTTTTAAAGTTCCGTTCAATTTACTGGAGCTTATTGGCAGGTATTAACCTCATCTCCCTAGCAGGTGACCTTCTTTGGCCGGCTTGACGCCCTGATTTGGCTCAGTGTAATTTTTTTATGAATTTATCTTAAATTAATTATTCACAAAGACTGTCCGAGGACCCTAACCCCCATTTGAAGAACAACATACGTCAAGCCATCGCCAACCTGGCCGTCAATGTGCTTCAGCGAGTTGAACGGGACTTCAAAAAATTGGCTAGCTGATTGTACCGACAATAGGGACCATCATTTGTCCAATTTCCCCTTTAAACTTAGTGATACAAAAATTCAGGTAACATCTTTTTCAATTAAATTTATATAGTAATAATATCTTTTCTAGTTTTTCAAATGGGGAAGTTTCCTTGAATTTCCTAAGTTTAATGTAAAATTTTGTTACTTGTGACAGAAAAAAGGTACATCGAACTCCTTTAAATGAAATGTATAGAATTAATGAGTACTTTCATTTGTAAATACTGTGGGTTCTTTCACATCTCCATTATTTTGCCTTTCACATCCCCATTATTTTGCTTTCATACCTGCTCAGGTGCAGACAAGTGGGCTGAGTGTGACCGTGAGTGTTCCTCCGGACACAGACACCCCCGGCTTCGAGAAGGAGAACGTGTCCAAGCCCACCGAGACCAGACTGGTGTCCGAGACTGCCGGCCTCTTCTCTGTTAGTGCAGTTACTGCTTATGAAGAACTTCAGGACCGATTCATCATGTTTTTCTGGTTTAATTTTTGTTTATTTCACAACTTTCGTGATGAGCGTATGCTTCATCACCCGTGAAACTGTAGATTATTTTACATAATTGTTTGCACAGGATGATAATATTGCGCGGTGTCATATCATTCCCTGCGTTGACTTATCCGATGATAATAACACGTACCACTAAGGTGAAATTTAAACTGCAACACTTGTGCAGGCGGAAGTCGTTGCCAAGTCCCTGGTGCGTGACGCCCTCGCGGGAAGGTTCTACACAACTGTAGGCATCGAAGGCTTCATGCTCACGACTCTGTGTGCGGGCATGGGACCCATCACCTACTTCTGGGATTTCTTTGCTCAGGTGTGTTATGTCGCTTATTTTGATGATATTAAAATTGTCAATTCATAACGTTATCCTTTTATTTTTCAGCTTGTATTAATCTTTTACGTTCGTTCAAGGATGTATCCAAAGAAATACAAGACAGGATTTTTCAAGTGAAAGTAATATTTATCAGCTGATAAATCATTAAAATTGTGAAAATAGTTTAATTTCTCTATTAAAAGTGGAAATGAAAGTAATGTATTTGTTTGTTGGTTCTTTCAGGTTTTCCTAACTGGAGTGTTCCGCTTCATATCATCATTCTTCCTGCTTAACTTCGACCACATCGTCAGAAAAGAATATGCCAAGCGAATGAACGATAAAAAGCGAGAGTAGAGCGACAGACTGATCATTTTCGTTACTAACTTGCGTGACTAACTTGTTGTGAGGGAAACGGTGAACTTTTCGGTCAGCTTTGCAAATCTATAATCAGGCGAAACTCATTTTGGTTTGCTGTTGGTTCATCCTCCATTGGGATTTAAACTTCATAGCTTCGTCATTCTATTCTCTCATCATGATTGTTAAATTCACACAAGTTCATCGCCACGATGAAAGATTGACACATGCTCACAGTGAAATTCAAAAATTAGTTATTTCAAGATGGCAACACTGAGCAAGAATTGCACAGAATTAAAAACAATATATTTTTAATCTTGTCGTACTTGTCATTTTATTATGCTAAACAACGCTTCTGAATTTCCTCCGTGCCTTAACATTTCGTTCCATTGATGTGTACGGTATACATACCTAGTAGTTGCAGGGAAATTAAGTAAAAATATTTATCAAAGTTTATGAAACAATTTTTAAAGTACTATATATAACTTTGTTTTCATGGCAACAATAAAACAAGACTATCGTGTTGGTGATGGCTACAAGTTCTTGTTTCGTGGCTACTGGTCATGGTAAGGAAAGTTATTGTACATTTTCATATGTTGGTTTTGTTATGTCGTTCCAACGAACAAATATTGTTCAATATTTGTGTGATTCTGTGTTGAGACTTGAGGTTCTATCAGAATGATTGTTTGGGTGCAAATATTGTAATTGATGACATTCATCAAGCCTGCACTGCTAAAGACTATTATATTGCCGCATAAATGTTTACGGGACTCAATTAGACTTTATTTAGACATATTTGGATTCATTATCACGTCTTACACATGACGTCATTACGAAGTAGGTGGACAAATAAGACGCACATGAGGATACAAGCATTTATTTCATTCCAAGCTTCTGGGTCGCTGGTTGCTGTAGGTTTAATCTATTGTTTAAGGCTTCTGTTCAACGCGCGTACAATCGTTACGAAGAACAACCAAGCCAAGAGGAGGTGCGACGCGTCAACTGCCACGATCAGTCCTATCTGTACTGTCACGACCAGTCGTGTCTGTACTGCCACGACCAGTCGTGTTTGTACAGCCACACGCCATCAGTTGGTGCGACGTATCAACAGATATTGTGAGTCGTGTACCACGTGGACAATAAAATTATGACATATTCATTTATCTCGCCTTCGGTGACTTCCATCTATGAAAACGTACACATAATTTTTTGTTGTTCACCGACCACCGTTCTCTACTTTAAGCATCACCAGGATATTTCTCATGTCTCATATTACTAACTGCGATTTTTATCTTCAAGTTTACTCTTTTACTTCAACGTTGTGTTATTACCTTTTTAAATACATGATCAAAAAGTGCCTAGTTCTGTGCAATGAAAAAATTTAGCTTCTTCCTCAGCAGGAGAGAAGCTGAGAAATAACACCCGGAGAAAGTAGGTGCTGGAACCTCCCTCGAGGCATGATAGTGGAATAATTATATAATTTAAAACATTTTTATCATAAGCTTAAACTTTTTGCATACTTGATCTTTCCAACTGAGGACGTGGTATTCGATAGGACCATCTAACTGGAATTAGCTTCCATCGTGATGTTTTCTTTATATTTTGTTCAAGTATCTGACGTTTGGTGGAATGGCTTTGATAATACGACCTAACTCTGCATACGACCTAACTCTAACAGAAATACGACCTAACTCTGCATTTAGCACTAGCGCAATTTCCATAGTATCAAAACAAAATTTCAACGTCATAGGTCATCAACGGCGAGCATTGGTACAACTTCAGTTTCGCCTTCAGTAATTTTCCGTGAAACTCTTCCAAACGTATGAATATCTCATTTTTGTTTTAATTATGCCTTGTTAAGTTTAATTTGAATTGCAAGTAAACTGGAACCCATGCAGGATGGTAGACCGTATTTTTGTGTAAAGCTTATTTTTCTGGCTGATTGTTCAGTCAATGAAGACGACAAATGAAGTCTGCTGCAACGCATGGGGGCGACGTCCCGTCTTGAGGTGACAAAACTGAAAGCCTAACAGTGAGGAAGCTTCAACCTACAATTCTTGAACTGTAAAATGATGTCAGTGAGCATTTGCACAACATAGAAGCGTTCATTGCAGTTACATGACGGCTCGCAAAAAAAAATCTTGCTTAGTTGGGGCTAGCACAACACCTCTAGAGCAAATTGAATGGCAAAATTTCGGGATCATTGTAACTGAACAAATAAACCATCCAAATAATTTAAAATAGACAATAGACTCAATGGAACCGGAAATTAGTTGAAGGAAATGAAAAATTGTCTTCTAAAAGATTTAATAGAAAAGCATCGTTCAAAGTTGATCATAAATGTACAAAAACATCAGGCGTAATGGCCGTATAGACTGCTACAGTACAACTAATATAAAAACCGATGTATATCATCAACTGTCACGGTAATCAAGTTCACATTGAGGCCGCCACAACATGTAGCCATGTCGCCGCGGCATTGCACAATACAATTAACTATTGGATAAATAACTTTTTCAGTACTGAATTCTCATCATGTACATCAATTTGGTGACTAATATTCAGTCTTGGCTAGATAAATTTTAGCTCTTGCAACTAATTTGCGCATCAAAACGAGATTTTCTAACATATATTACAGATTCTATTTAGAGACCAGAATCTCGAATTGCAGTGCAGCCAAGAGCCCGTCTCGGCACATAAAATAAAGAGGTTTATTATTTTGATGATTATAAACTACTCACGGAACAACATATACTTAGGTCGACATCATTTGAGAGGAGGAGATTCAATAATGCAGACAGCTGACGATCACACATTCTGAGCAATGGTCGTAAATAGGCACTACCGGTATCAACTTTATTAGACAACAAAGAAAACGTGATGCGTCCGATGGAGATTTCCAACTTTCCCTACATAGACTACTACTATATTTCCCTACTATAGACTACTGCGTCCGATGGAGATTAGTATAACAGTTCTATGTTCGATGAAAAGGTACAGAAGCAAGCTAGCTGCTACTAGTGCGGCAACAGTAGCAGCTAAGATTAATTATCATCACTCATACAACATATCACAGCTTAAATGTTTTCTCACACCTACAACATACATAAGGTAGTTATGATAAGACATCAGTTTGAGAACAGCCACGCTCAAACATTATGTTTGGCAACTAAAAACGAACAAGTCAAATGTTGGTAGGTTTCCATTCTAAAGGCTTTTTAATAAATATGGCAACATTTTGTGACGTTTCATCATTGCTGACGTGTAGTGAAGTGTTTTGAGAGTCACGTGAAGGCAACAGAACTTACCTAACACATACGGTTTTTTTTATAGTTTTTCATTTCTCGATGCGTCCTTAATGTGTCGGAATATACCGCGTTTACCCTATTTCATCAACCATTGGTTGATGGGGATGCTTTCATGCTGTGATTGAATGTGCCCATAAGCCCCACCCCCAAGTATGGCATATGTACTACAGTACTGGTTAACTAAATACTTAACTGAAACTTGATCATTACAAACAAAAGGCCTGGAAATTTTTTAAAAATCCATTAAATACAAGGTAGCCACGTCGCAGAGGCATTGCACAATACAATCAACTATTGGATAAATATAACTTTTTCAGTACTGAATTTTCATCATGTACATCAATTTGGTGACTAATATTCAGTCTTGGCTAGATAAATTTCAGCTCTTATAACTAATTGGCGCATCGAAACGAGATTTCCTAACATATATTACAGATTCGATTTAAAGACCAGAATCTTGACTTGCAGTGCAGCCGAGGGCCCGTTTCAGCACATAAAATCTTGAGGTTCGTTATTTTGATGATATATAAACTACTCGCACAACGACATATATTTAAGTCGACATTATTTGGGTGAGGGCGATTCAATAATGCTAACACCTGACGATCACACGTATTCTGAGCAATGGTCGTAAATAATAAAATAGGCACTAGCAACTTTTTTAGCCGACAAGGAAACTTGATGCGTCCAATGAATATTTCCTTACCTGAAAGTACATATAACAGTTCTTTGTTTGATGAAAAGGCACAGTAGCAAGCTAGCTGCTACTGGTGCGGCAACAGTAGCAGCTGCAACATATTATACAATGTATGCAACATATCACAGCTTCTTAAATGTTCTCTCATACTTACAACATACATAAGGTAGTTATGATAAGACATCAGTTTGAGAACAGCCACACTCAAAAATTATGTTTCGCAACTATAAACGAACAAGTCAAATGCTAAAATACTCGTGGACATCTTCAACAGTAAATTTCAGCTATCTAAATCATACTCCACCTAATACAAGTTTAAGCAAAGGAAACACTTTCTTGCATCCAGTTGATGATAGAAGAGGATTTTTGCTTGGCACAAACGGAAGATGTTCCAAGACACCACGCACAATAGATTCGTGTGCCCCCTCATGAAACCCCTTTCCTTCATTAGTTATAATGTAGGGATTGTTCTCGACTGCAGACATTAACTCTCGGCGCACACACTCGGTTACATGCTCCACCTCTAGTGGCAGGTAAGGGACGACAGTGGCCGAGCCAAGAGTCTCAATATTTTTATATTCTTGTGTTTGTGACAAGACTTCACTCAGCACCTGCAGGGTTATCTCACTCCTCTTTTGACCGGTAGTTCTGAGAGATAAATACTCGCGGTTAAGAACATTTCCACCCCTCGTACCTGCGATGATAACCAAAAGCTGGTTCAGGTACGGCATCTCTTTAGCTTCTTCCTTCACTCGAGCTAGAAGCCCTGAAACGAAGCTAATAACTCGCTCGTCTTCCTTTTCATCCCAGCCATCAACTATCACTATATTCCTAAGACATGAATTTAACTCCGACACCGTCTGAGCTATGAATTTTTCCTGTGCTTCATCACCAGTTGGCAGCAAAGTAGGTATTAAATAATGCACCGAAGATTGGACTTTTACGAGATGCTCCAGTAGGCGCAATGACTTCGACTTACCCACACCAGTCCAGCCAACAAACCACACAACGCGCGGCTCCTCAAAAGCCTCTGAATGGAAACTACTCAAAATAGACATAATTTCATTAATAGCAAGAGGCTGACTGATGATTGCATCATCATAAGAATGTCTTATAGCTTCCAAGTCATATTTTAAATGGTGTAAAAACTCGCAACGTGATTGCATCCATAGAAAGCTGAACGACAGAAGGAATATTATCAACAGGAGCACAGCCATCAGTGCAGCTATGAAGCACAGCATACTGAAGAAAAAACTGCATATTCTAACACTCAAAGAACTGGTAGAAGCAGGCATCATTTTTGTTGGTGAATCTGTAACTTCATACTTGATACGTTTGCGCAAGGGCTCAATAATATCATCTTTGCCATCACATTCCAATGCAGACACGGAGCGCGTGATGTTGTCAGTTAGCCTTCTACCAGGGAGTACTCGGCATCTGGAGGAAGATCTGGACCTACCACGGACCAAAGAACACACTTTCTCCAAGTTCTTATCTTTGACGTTACTGACAACACTACCTTGAGGTTCTGAGATACTCATCTCTAGAAATTTTTATAACAGAAATATCAATGTTTTGTAATGACAGCAGAAGATAAAGGAGTCAAGTTCATCTGTAAATAGAGAACACTTATCACAAAATTATCACTGAAATGACAGAAAATTTAATGGGAAAATATCTTCACTTTTAAACCAGATACTAAAATGCAGCAAAATGGATAATACTACTTCAGTTTATATATAAATGATCCAGCAATAATCCTGTTCATTTCAATTGATCATAGAGAACACTTATCACAAAATTATCACTGAAATGACAGAAAATTTAATGGGAAAATATCTTCACTTTTAAACCAGATACTAAAATGCAGCAAAATGGATAACACTACTTCAGTTTATATAATAATGATCATGCAATAATCCTGTACATTTAGATTGATCATAATGATTTTCACTTAGAATCGAAAATTATTCATTTTAGATCTAGATGATAAAAGTATTTCAAAATGGCATGATAATTATTTGTGTAAAGATCAGTTGATTAATTTACAGATGCAAAACATGAGAAATAATTCCTAACATTGTTTAATAGGCCAAAAAAAAATTAAATTTAATGCCCGCATAAAATTTTAGGGCTGTGATAATAGCTGAATGTAAAATTGGCAAAATCATCATTTGTTAAAGCCATATTTAATGTAAGGCAAATAACCTGAACTGCCATTGTAGTACAATACAACAATCATCTTACAATTGATAGAATATATTATCAATAGAGTTGAATGAACTGTTGAGCAATATCTTAGAATGTGCGATATTTATAAGTACTACTCCATCAAGTGATTGATCATTCATGGTTGCTGTAATCGGAATTGGTTCACAAAACAAAAAAAAATGCATTTCAAATAGTTCAATATGTTACCATTATTCCTAAAAGAATAAAAGTCATTTCAATTCAAAGTGTCATGATAAGGCTGGCCCTTAACTAACTACTCTTAATATGATATTGGTCATCCCCCCCCTCTTGCCTCTAAAGTATGGGCATTGAAACCTTAATTTAAATCATTGGTTGTGCCCTGCACTGTCTCTCTGGAGGATGGATATACAGATCAAGTCCCCCCCACTGGGGCCTGCCATGTCACTGTGACCTGACCACCAGTGCCACAGGACCTGTTGCCCTATTATTCAAGAGATCCTCTTCTAGCCCTCTCATCAACAATAATGCAACTATTGCCTTCTTTACTCCATTTAATCTTTTTTATCTTTTCTTCTCACATTTATTTTCTCCTTATCTCTTTTATCTCCTCCCCTGGTTTATGTTATCATGCCTATGCCAATCATCCGATTATCATTTTGTACAGCGCATCACCTCCCATCATGCCCAATAATTAAAATATGAGCAATAAAACTCTTTAGTCAGCAAGTTATCATACATGGTCACTTAAAATTTCCTTCCAAAAAGTCCAGTTCATCCCCTGGTTAGTGTTTGAGGCTATGCTGTTATGCATCTGCTAATCTTCAATCATCTGCCCATTCATCCACAAATAGTAACATCCCTTGTCATGCCCAAGAATCAAAATATGAGCATTTACATGAAATTTTGACCCAGACAATGAAATTGATGCTTTTTCCACATTTTTTAATCAAAACCTGGAGTTATTTAACCAAAAAAATAAAAAAATTGGAGGGGGTACTCCGACAGGCTTTAAATAATAGCTCTTTTTCGTGGGTCACATTTATAATTTTTTAACCTATTAGATATGCAAACTTTTTAAATCTTTCTATTGTGTTATGTAGCCTCAGTATTAGGCCTTTAATGCCCTTTAACAAAATTTTTCTATGTCACATAGTTTTTGAGTTTTGGGGGTTTTTGTTAAAAAACCAAAAGTGGTCAAAGTTACCCCGGGAGTCAAAGTTACCCCAGTTTACGGTAATTTAAATTAGCTTGAGAAAATTATATCACATTGCAGCTACATAATTTTCCTTTGTACTTGAATTAATTAATTCAAAATTTTTTAATTTCTTCTGGCATACCATCAAAGGGAGTAATAAGGGACAATTTTGCCCTTTTTTCTTTACAACTTCTTACCATGAAACATTTCATAAACAAGTTTGGGCTCATTTTGGAGATCTTCTTGAGGGATATTGTATGGCATCTCCAAAAAATTACATATGCTATTTGTAAGGTGCCAGACAGAAAAAAAGCAACCCAAATTACCCCTGGGAAAGGGGTAATTCAGGACACTTGAAATTAAACTTAATTTTAAACAATTTGAAGCACACAGAGTGTACTCCTCCATTACTAACAGTCCTCTGATGTCCAATTTTTCCTTTGTAGATGATTTAGATATTGAATAAATGACATTTTCTGTGATTCGTACTTGTTTTTTCTATATTGACATATTATAATATCCATACATTGCCGTATTATTGATGTGATATTACCGTATTCATGGACATGCCATTGTGCTCTGACAACAACCTTGTCCACTGCAAACTTCATATCAGCAGCCGTATAGCATTTTTACTACTGTAAAATGGGGTAACTTAGACTCCCAGGGTAACTTAGACCACTTTTAGTTTTTTTAACAAAAACCCTCAAAACTCAAAAACTATTTGACATAGAAAAATTTAGTCAATGGGCATTAAAGGCCTAATACTGAGGCTACTGAAAACAATAGAAAGATAAAAAAAATTATGCATATCTAATAGGTTAAAAAATGAAAAAGGTGACCCACAAAAAAGAGCTATTATTGAAAGCCCGTCATAGAACCCCCTCCAATTTTTTTTATTTTTTTGGTAAAAATACTCCAGATTTTGCTGCATTGTAGAAGAACTCTTCTAGTTACATATGCAAATGACAAATTTGAGGAAAGTGTCATAGTTTGCAAATGGGGGGCGCCGCCCCCAAATGGGGGAACTTAGACCACCTAATGTCGGTCCTGACAGGGTAACATAGACCAGCTTGGAAATTAATTTAAAATTACCATATATAACATATTTCATGTTTGAGACACCTATTAATGTTTTTTCTTTATGTTTCAGACTCTAAAGTCTTATATATGGTAATTTTAACTTAATTTCCAAGCCGGTCAATATTACATCTTCATGGCTGACATCCACACTCAGGAAGATGTATATAAACGGTGAAAATTCCCGCGCATATATAGTTTTTTATATTTTCTTCACGCACGCGTTCGTGCAAATCACGGTCATTGATTCCATGCGGCGCAGCACTCGGCGCGGGCAACAGGACCGACACAGTTCTGATTTAGACACAGTTTTCATCTAAATGGAATGGCAACATCGTCTGTAGATTTCAACTTTTCAAGTAACGCTGAACAATCTTTGACTTTGAGTGTGATGTGCCCCTCTGAAGCTATTCTCATTTTTATTAATGTTTGTTGTTCGCCTCTATAATTAACCTTCATCGTTATGATTGTTGCAATAAAAATGAAAATTTATAATTAAGATAGATTTCTTCCGGTGCCTGTGTTTTTTATGCAATTAGCACTTATTAGTGAATAAATGATTTGTGATGTGGTTCTTTAATCTTGACTTCTGCAGTTCGCACAATCCCGGCCATCAATTCTACGCCGCACAAGAGCAGTTTGTGGAGGAACAGACGCAATACTCAGTACAGTATGCCTTTAATTATCCTTCAATAATATATGATTTTTCTTGATACGGAAATTTGGTTAATGAGAAATCTAGAACTTTATTGTGAAAGAAATTATTTCCAAAATCATATGGCAACACTGAACACCGTATTTTTACATTTTGTATGTTTAATAGCCGCAGTTTACAATTACCGTATGTTCCGTATCCGACAAGCGAAAGTAACCCAGAGTCCCGGACATTTCTTAGATTTTATTATTGTTAGTTCGACTCGCGTAGTTGATATAAACTTTGATGACCAACGAAATATAACATTTTAATAGGGAAACTTCATGTTTATTAAACTTTATTATACTACAATTAATGATCTTTATTTAATTATAGCCATGTTGAAATGTTTTTTTTTTTTGAAGCCTGCTCCTAGATCATTAATGTTTTTATATACATCCTCATATTGTTAGGGACGCTCGCCGCTTCGATCAGATCTTAAAATGTAAAAGTTTAATAGATACAGATTTGTATAATTTGCTAGCTATGACACTTTCCTCAAATTTGTCATTTGCATATGTAACTAGAAGAGTTCTACTACAATGTACCAAAACCTGGAGTTATTTGGAGTTATTTTACCAAAAAATATGATTGATTTTACCACCCAGTCTAAGATACCCCATGAGCTGGGGAAACAAAGACATCACTTTTTTTGAAATTACATAAAAACTATGAGTGGCAGGAGCCAGCAATTTATGGTGACTTTTTATTGGTGAGTGAACCTAGAGTATACCTAGGCTAGACCTGTATTTTGCATGTTTCAATTTAAGTTAAATTTAGCGAGTAAAAAAATGGCATCATTGTTTAAAAAAAAGGAGTCTAAGTTACCCCATTTTATGGTATATCTTAAGACTGTAAGCTTACAGCCTACAGGACTGGCTTGTAATTTTGTACCATTTAAATGGGTCAAGCAAATTCATTATAATAATAAAAAAGATTGTAAAAAATATACCTAAAAAAGGAATATTTTAGTGAAAACCATCATATTTTTTGCAGAAATAAATCTTAGTTTAGATGAATTTTTTTTCATTCTGTTGCCCCTTGCCCAGTGCACAATTCTATCTTTGACATATATATATACTATGCATAATTTTGTGATGACTAATGAAGCAATGATGCATTCATTTTTTGTTAATGTTGACTGTTGAGTGAATTTTTTTTTTCACTGAGCATCATAAATGTAGTTAAAAACTTTGTTATTGATTTAACTGCAGCCTTTCCTAACCATGGTTCCACTGACACTGAGTACTGACCACTGTTGATACATTTTAAGGGGTGTCCTGTATTACCCTGGGCTCTGGCCAGGCAGACTGGCCCTGGCCCCTGGGGGCAGTGTGGAATTCTAGAGGGATAATAAATTAACCAGTACACATAGCATATTGGAAAGCAGGACCTGTAAGCTTGGAAAGGCCAGGAACTTTACACTTTCAGTCCATTATTTCATCAACCATTGGTTGATGGGGATGCTTTCATGCTGTGATTGGTTGTGCCCATAAGCCCCGCCCCCAAGTATGGTATATGTACTACAGTACTGGTTAACTAAATACTTAACTGAAACTTGATCATTACAAACAAAAGGCCTGGAAATTTTTTAAAAATCCATTAAATACAAGACAATACAAGACAAATAAAAAATATAAATCAAACAAGAGACGTCCAAATAATTCTATTACAAATCTAATGTACTATACAATTGTAACATTTTGTCCACTTTTGATCCTCCTTTAAATTTATAGTCAGTCTCCGGGCAGGCTGGCAGGGCACTGTATCCAAGGAAAGCTTTTCACCTTGGGTGGAAAGCATTTTTATAAGTGANGCCCCACCCCCAAGTATGGCATATGTACTACAGTACTGGTTAACTAAATACTTAACTGAAACTTGATCATTACAAACAAAAGGCCTGGAAATTTTTTAAAAATCCATTAAATACAAGACAATACAAGACAAATAAAAAATATAAATCAAACAAGAGACGTCCAAATAATTCTATTACAAATCTAATGTACTATACAATTGTAACATTTTGTCCACTTTTGATCCTCCTTTAAATTTATAGTCAGTCTCCGGGCAGGCTGGCAGGGCACTGTATCCAAGGAAAGCTTTTCACCTTGGGTGGAAAGCATTTTTATAAGTGAACTTCCATTCTTAGAATTCCAGCCTGCCTGGGGGGTTTTCCTTAATACCCCAGCCCATTGTGCAGAAATGGCTGCCATTCTGTTTTGGACTGAGGTTCAAAAATTTCATCAATGAAGTTTTAAAGCCAACATCTTTCCCTTTCTGCACCTTTTTTTCAAGCACATTTTTTTAATACAGTAAATACTTTTTTTTACTACAGATCTTAACATAAGACAGAAGTACATTTTTGAAATATCACTTTTTAAACTTTTTTGGGGGCAGGGGGGATATTTTAGAGCTAGTAAATATGTAAATGTATGATTTCTCAACTTCCTTTATGCTACATAGTCTAACATAGATAGAAAAAAATGTTGAAGCAAAGAAAATGTTAATAATTGAGATTTGAGACATTGAGTCATTGCTGTGTTTTCAGTGCTTTAATTGCTAGAGATAACTCATCAGCTGTGAAGGGAACCATGAGGCATTGACTCATTTAGTCTCATTGAGATTGAGTCATTGTCTTATTCGTAGTCAAAGCCATAGACTCCACTAAGAGTACCTAAGAGGCTAAGACAGTGACAAGACAACTGACTACTTTTAGGACTTTAGGAGTATGAATATCTCTCATAATCTCTGAATGTCTAAAATGTTGGTGAAAATAATGAAGCTAATCAAGTAAATCAACTATTATCAACATAGGTATTGTTATTGACACGCTTTCAGGATAGGGAAATCAATCGATGAAGAAATCTAAGAACATAGCCCGTTATGCTGAGCACTTGCTGATTATAGTTTAAAAATTAGTCTAAACTCTATTCTCTAACGTTGCGCAATCGCCGCAATGTTCGAGAATCGAGAGTCGTGACACTCGCAGGCCGCAACCCGCCATCACCGTTCAAAAATTATGTCAACACTCAACATCACAACATGTGCAAGGCATAACAGTGCAACTTGTAAGTGACACTTCAACAATGCGCGACACCTGCCTTAAATTTGATCTCAACCCAGGATTTTTTTAACACTTTCAAAAATATTAAACGTAAATAAGGCATTTTTACGTCGAGTAATTTTAGTATAGTTTAGAATAGAAAATTTCTAAACAATATATCAGACTGCGACTGAATCACACACCGGACATTTTGCTGTCAACCGGTCATACGGCCGGTTTCCGATTTCGCAATGACCAAACCATGGTTGAATTAATACATGTATTCATTAATTCAACCATGGACCAAACTATTACTGAAGATCCAACTCTTTTGACTATATAATATTAATCGCCGACTCTAGACATTGCAGAATTAGAACAGCTACTTAATATGTATGAAATATTTAAATGAAAGTATCCGAGCGGACATTCAGAGGCTTTAAAATAAGAAAAATGTGCCTCAAGCATAGTATGACTTCTCGGATACGAACTATATCATTTTACGTTTTCGCTTGAAAACGAATTTTATATGTTGTTGTGTTCCTTCATATAATCAGATTTAGCAAACAAAAACCTATAAAATGCATCTATACATCGGTCGTGTATTCGTTTTTATTTAAGTACATTAACTAATAAGATAGAAATTCAATCCTCATGCGACAGAACAATGAAAACAACTCCTATACATAAATTCATCATCTAAATAAATTTATTTTAATACATTGAATTCAAATTTTCTCACAAAATTTCTGACACTAAATGAATGAAGGCGTTCTACATTAAAAATCATGACAGTGCGTAAATTCTGCGCGTAATGTAGACGAAATTCACCAAAACTGTTCAAATTGGTGTTCAAAACCAAATTTGAAGACATCGCTAAGGAAGCAGGCTTAACGGTGAGCTCAGACATGATTTCATGAATGCGCAAAATACTTTAGAAAAAATAAGTATGATAATACATTCGTTTATTTTATTGACAATAAACTGAGTATTGAACACCTGACTTGCTTGGTTATTTACTTGTAGTGAACAGATAGTTTTTTCATGAGAGTTATGCTGAGCTATACGCCACGGATGGAGTACGAATGCTGTCACTTAATATGGGTGAACTAATACGATGGCAATGTGGCCCAGTGGCTACAGATCAGAGTTACAGACTTTTTTTATTGGGGCGGTGAGCTAGGGGTTCGATCCCACCTACCTGTAACAGTTCTGATCAAATCAACTATAGGAAGCCGGGCGTTTAATTAAACAACGCGAAGTTGAAGCAGTGCGTTGCGTGTAGGAGACCACATAACGCTGAAAATATTCTGCGGTGTTAAAAATCGGTGGTATGTCTTAACTTCTTAAGGGATAATGAATACTGACACCGTTATATTTATAACGTAGGGTAGCATGTTAGCCTGACGTCGGTAAGGCTTGGTAATGGCTGCAATTTCGGAATCCTGAAATACCAAAGCCCATCATTTCCGTGATCTCATATTACGTCAGTAATATTAATGCTTATCTTATCTAATTAAATGCGATTTCAGGAGGCTGAAGCACATAAAATGACTCATGTTTATGTTGACTCATGTTGCTGTGCAATGAGTGTGTTATATGAAAATGGAAGAGATCAATGGAAATGAGAGTGCAAGAGTTTCTCCTGAGTGCATGAAATTCGAAAAATGGTAGTCAAAAACTATATCACATGAAAGAAATGTCCAAGTATACGTGCATGTATGATGGTTGTAAGAGTGGGAACGCATGGTATGTGGGACCTCAAGAGCTTATGCCCATTGTGCGAATGGGCGCACATCACTTTCTACAAGTAAATACTTAGCTTCCTAATATTTTCTTTTGTAACATTTTTCAACCACAACCCTGTCTTTCTCTTCAGTCGTCAACATCAAATGATTATGGGTATGCCGCTGTGCGGTTCAAAGTACTGATAGTGCATGTCGTTTTAGGTCGACTCACTCCAAATTCAGTTGCCGGTCAAGAACTTTAAAACTAGTAGTGTACGCGGTCAACGACAATTAAAACCATGTTTCAGTTATGTATTAGCCCAACTCTGGCTAGACGCCAATTCTGGGGATGGCCAAATTTCAACAGTTAGCTTGAGATTTGAATTTGGGACGCGGGTTCGGCCGTAAATTTGTCCCAGACGTACGACCCGGCAACCTAGCTGATTTCGGTGGTAATTTTCATTTGTACTTGGGGTCAAACTCAGAATTACCGGCATTAATCATAGGATTATAACTATTACTACTCGATCATTCCTCTCTATAACTCTGAAATGAAGGTTTTCAGCCGAAATTTCTTCGCCATCGGGAATTTCAGCTTTCATGGCCGTGACATGTGAATGAAGTCGAAACGGAAAAAAACACGCAGATGCTAATATAATAATAAAAAATATATTAATATAGCGTGATATACAAAGATTTCTCAGACAAATTTTAAATCTTAGTAGCTCGTGAAGAATCGACTGGCGGAAATGTTTGATCCATAACGAAACATTGTTTTCGAATAACTTATTTAAACATGAAACAGAAAATTCTTAAATTTTTATAACCGAATTGGAATCATTATATACGTTACATGCAAGTAAATTTGATATTTCAGCTTGCAAAAATTTAAATTCACTGAGTTTTCTCTGAATCAAACTTCTCTGAAGAACCCGACTGCAACACTCTGTGTTGGTTGCGGGCCTTGTAACTTTTCGTGTATGTGGGATAGTGTTGGAATGAGTGCGTAAATATTTAATTAATCATCAACATGAAGGTTAGTTCTTTATATTATTTTGGAGTTGCTATGGATTTACTTGATTTTGATGATGACTGGGCACGTTTATGATTGATTAGGCTATTGTATTGATGTTTTCAAAACGAAACTTGTCTTGCTTCAATTTCAGCATCTAGCTATTTTATGAAGCAATTATACATGTGTTTTTATTCTCAATTACTAATCTAATAATAATCAAACATTGCGTATGTTCATATGTAATGAAATGTCATGGTATTTCGAATCTGGTACGTGATGTTCATGAAAAGCTTGTGTTATGTATTGGCGATTGTAGGTATCCACTAGACAAGCCAGAGACAGAGTGTGGACCAGACTTAGCCTAGGCTGTAAATTTCATCACTGCAAAGCTAGATAAGGAGATACTAATAGCATAATCATCGCATAATGATTCTGTACTTAGCCTAGTACACTACAAGGAAATTGATTAGATATCTTTTTTTCTAAATAGTTGGCCAAAGACTGAGAAATATATTAAATGCAAGAATTTCAATCTAAATGTGTTGGCAAGATCTTCTGAAGGCGAAAATTTGGCTACTGAAGCGTCGCCAAAGATCTTGCAATATTCATCCACTCTCTGCATAGTGGCCTATAGATATAAATGAACATTATTCAATTTATTTTAAACGCTTTTCATGAATTCGCATTAAAATATTTATTTTAAAATCAACTATGTCAAAGTAACGAAATAATTTGTTATAGTTTTAGGCTTCCAAAAATATTTCAAATCTCTATCAGAAATATCATAATTAATCATTCTCTTGCATTGACTATATTAACGTTATGATCCGTGCTGCCGCTGCCACGATCGTCATTTGTTTTTGCAGTTGCATTCCGGGCGACTGCTTTTGTTGTTCTATGTATTCTTGCTCCCATGAATTGCATGTTTAGTGTGTGCATCATCAAAAAGTCTGCTTGACAGCGTAGTCACGGTAGCTGTAATTACTTAATACTTCTTTGCAGTCATATTAAGAGACAAATCTTTAACGAACTAATACTTTGTATAATTTTAATTGTTGAGTGAAAGCTGTGCCTGCAGCCTTGCTGGCACGCAACATTTCCAAGTGAATTACCTTATAGAAACTTAGCATACCCATACATGTTCTAAGCCTATAAGAAGTTCATTTTTTTGCCTCGAATAATGTTGTATCGAAAACCTGGTGTAGGTGTATCGGGAATAATATATGAACCGTCAATATTAGAATTCCATCCTGCTGCCATTTCCTGAGCCATGAGATACCTGCCAGATGAATTGCCTCCTATCTAATTGTTAACAAAAGGGCACAATCAGGCTGTGCGTTTCCAAATATACTAAAAATTTGTCATGTCAGAGCTGAGTGATTGCAGAAAAAAAGTAGGAAAATTTCAATCCTGCATTTGGTTCTTTCCAAATAAAATGAACTGCCCCAGTTCCAGTATATGTTATTTCCCCAGTAAAAAAAAAAACGGTATTACTTTAGATTAAGTGCATCCAAGAAAAAGTGTTTTTTTTTTTCTTTAATTATGTTTTTTAGGGTGTAGATTAAGAATCTGAAATCCATTTTTGGCGGTCGGCATCGGAAATTTTTAATGGAACCTGTCCCTAACTGGACCTAACCTGTGAGGTTTTCGTTGATCGGCTAGGTTTTTTCTATGTTTGGAGTCCGTCCGGCAGCCGGAAAAACCTAGCCAATCAAGAAAAACCTCGCAGGTTAGGGCCAGTTAGGTTCCATTGAAAATTTCCGATGCCAACTGCCAGAAATGGATTTCAGATTCTTGATCTACACCCCCAAAAAAAATATAATTAAAAAATAAAAACACCCTTTTTTTGGATGCACTTAATCTAAAGTATTACCAAAAAAACTGCTTATTTTCACCTGTATTTTTTAAATTACCTGAAACAATCAATTTTACCCTTGATATGAGAAAATTTGTGTAAATTCTAGTTTATATAGGAACAAGGGAGATTGACTTGAAATGCAGGCTAGAGAGTAACAATTTTTACTCTCTAAGCTGTAACTGGATTTTAGAGTAACAATTTTTACTCTCTAAGCTGTAACCCTGAACTCTTGTATTTCTGAGCTGTGATTTAATTTTTTGAGCTGGTAATTCCTATTCTAAGCTGTGTAAAGCCAATTTTGAGCCACAAACTTGTTTGCCAAAATGCAAGATTTTTCATTTTCCAATAAAATGTGATCTGTATATTGTAAATATCACATTTTACTTGAAGTAGCAACAAGAGCAGTTTTCTTCACTAGAGGCATTTAGTAAGCTGCATGTGGTACATTTTTTAAATTTTTAGAATTTAATGCAGGTTTATAGCCATGATAGGACTGCAACTATGTATGCAACAAAATGTGTGCAGTTGTACAGTGTACCTAAATGACCAAACACTTCCTGGAATTCTACAATGGTTGTATTGCAGGATGTTTTAGCTGGACTCTTTTGTAACTGATGGGACTTTTTGACCCTATGCCAATAGGTTCAAATAGCATTGATGACTGTAAATTTTTCCAAGACCAATGAGTAGAGATGTTGTGGAATGACAGGTTTGTGGACAGTGATATTTCTGATCAAATCTTAGTACACTGCTTTAGAGTCACAAAATTTTGTACCCATCAAAATTATGTATATGATATTTGAGCCATAAAATTGAAATAAACGGGAATTTTCCATTCCTAACTACAACAAGGGTTGGAATTATCCTACTTATTACTGAAATCTCACAGCTCTAAAGTGATAAATATTCAGTACAGTTAAATAATTAGATAGAATCTTGCTGCCCTATCTTGTACTTTTGTCAACAATAAAATAGGTAATTCATCTTGTGAGTTGCGGGAATTGAACTGCTCCAAAAATGCCAAGATTGTTCTAGTTGCTGCTCGGAAGGTAGAAATATTCCACACCTGACCACAACTAGGTTATTTACTTGCCATTTATGGAGACACGAAATTCCTGCTAGATGAAATGTTCACTATCAAATTGTTAATGAAAGTATATGATCATACTACAATATTCCCAATTTTTTTTTAAATATCACTTGAGTGCCTGGAGATGTCTGTATTAAGTAGGGCTTTTTTATGTATCTACGTATCAATATCATGTTAAATTGTTAATAGAATGAAGTAACTTTCATCACAGCAAGCATAGAAATGTGTATTAATTTGAATTTCTGGGAGTCGCTAGAAGGAAGTATCAAAAATCAAAGGATGAATTTACTCTAATTTGGGGTCAAACGACTAATAAAAATTTATTCCTGTGACACTTGGAAAAAAAAATTTTATTGCTCAATATAAATAGTAAATGTAATCTGCCTGTGCTGTTTTAGAGTGCTGGCACTGCAGTAGATTCACACAAGCTGCACTCGTAAAGAAATTGGTCTTCACCTCATCTATTTAGTCTTGCTAAGATTTGCAAAAAGAAACTTGCAATGGAAAAAATGTATATTTTATGATTTCTAACACTTAAACAAGACAGCTGAATTGTTGAATATGCAATAATTATAGGCTTGTAACTGAATTTCTCCAAGTTCAATAGTATTAGTGGAATACAGCATTAACCAAACATGCAAACTCTGTACTCTTAACTTTTACTGTCTCTGCTCCTTCTCAATTGTTATTTTATTCACTGAAAATCCAGAAATGCATTTATTTAACATCCTTTATTACAATCGTGATGAACAACATTGCCTCTTCACCTTGTTCTCATTTTCTGTTTTATCATTGCCAATTCATGGCTTTTTTAGAAAACAATTCATGACTTTTTATAGAAAACTATTCATTCTTTAATTTTATTCATCAAATTGCTGATACAAATATGGGCATTTTTCATGTACACTATAATAAAAAGTACTGCTCTTGTTAAAAATAGTAGTGGGCATGTATTTTTGGCAGAATTGAAGTTTATAAAGTTCATGGTTTATTGTGGTGTTTTTACATCTAATATTTTCCTATTGTTTTATTACTAGAAAATTTTTGTTGAATTTTTCTCTTTCACTTGAAATTTGTTCCTCGGAATAACATGACTTGGAATCTTACTTCTGGGTGCATGGTAGAAAAATGGTTTGGAACTCTTGGTCTCCAGGTTAAGACAATATTAAATGTGTTAGAGAAATGTTCAACGATACGTTGTTTGTATTCTGTGTCCATCCCTATTATGAATTTTATTCTGGAAATACTCATGAGTAATTTTATTTTACAGTTGAACGTGTCATTCCCTGCCACGGGCTGTCAGAAGCTCATTGAAATTGAAGATGAGAAGAAGATGCGCATTTTTTATGAAAAGCGCATGGGTCAAGAGGTTGAAGTTGACTCCCTTGGTGATGAATGGAAGGGCTATGTTGTGCGCATCTCTGGTGGAAATGATAAACAAGGCTTCCCAATGAAGCAGGGAGTCCTCACTAACAGTAAGTTTGTAATTATTTTTTGCAAACATTTTTCACATTTTGAAAGTTGATAATTCTTCCGTGAAACCTTTCAAAGCAATTCTGACAAGTGATGCGCACACCTCGTTTCATTCTGTAATCATTTGGCTATGTGCATTGGTTCAATTATTTTTGCTGAGACTGGCTGACAAATCCTGCAAATTGTGGAATCCTACATTCTTCGGTTTCAGAATTATATTGTATTGTCACGAGAACTTCATGTTAGAATTGAATACTTATTTGTGTGTGAAATTCCAGCAATTTAATTGAACGAGTTTAGTAATGATTTTACAAGTGAGTGTTTATCCAGAACATTATTTTGGACCAATATTAAAAAATAGTAATCAAATATTCTAGAATACTTAATTTCTTGGTACCGAGTGTCATGGGTTTACTCTCCTTTCTTTCAACCAGAGTAGCCTGTGTTTTCTGGGGAACAAATGTAATGTTATCTAATATGTTGTCGATCCTCGTGTGTTGCAAAAGGCTGGTTCTGAGAAGTATTTATGACAATTTTGTCATGAATACTAAAGACAATTTTGACCTAAATTGTCTTTCATTCACCTTTCCATTAACTGGCGATAACAATGTTGTATTTTTCAGATCGCGTCCGTTTGCTTTTGTCGAAGGGTCACTCGTGCTACAGACCACGACGCGACGGTGAGCGTCGCCGCAAGTCAGTCAGGGGCTGCATTGTTGACAACAACCTCTCTGTGCTCGCCCTCGTCGTCGTCAAGAAGGGAGAAGGAGTGAGTACTCTGTCTTTGCTTTGCTTCTTACGGCTCTTTCTTTCTCGTGGGGACTGATGATTATTTTTGGTATTAATCCCTTGATCCCATACTTGTTAAGAGAGAAGGAGTGAGTGCTCTAAGTCTTTGCTGTGCTTCTTACGGCTCTTTCTTTCTCTTTGGGACTGATGATTATTATTTGATATTCATCCCTTGATCCCATACTTGTTAAGAAGGTAGGAGTGAGTACTCGAAGTCTTTGCTGTGCTTCTTAGTTCTTACTGCTCTTTCTTTCTCGTGGGGACTGATGATTATTATTTGATATTAATCCCTTCATGCTATACTTGTTTAGAAGGTAGGAGTGAGTACTCGAAGTCTTTGCTTTGCTTCTTACAGCTCAATGCTTTCTCTTAGGGACCGATGATTATTATTTTGATATTCATCCCTTGATCCCCTACGTGTTGAGAAGGTAGAAGGAGTGAGTGCTTGAAGGTTTAGCTTCGCCTCTGATGGCTAAATGCATGCTTAGTAAGACGGTGGTGAATATTCCTTCACATTCTTTACTTCATTTTCATGTGAATTATTTTATTGCAATTGAATTCTTCCGAAAACTGTTGATAAATTATTCTCGTCCATATGAAGTTATATAATTTAATTATTAGCTCAAGGATTGTCATTACTCATTAGTATAAATATTATCGGACAAGTTAATAATGATTGATGAACTAAGGGCTAGAAAACGTTTCCCAATAGGGTAGAGATGCCGAGATTCATTGGGTGTGTAATCACTTCTATAATTTTCTGCCTTTTTTACAGGAAATTCCTGGCCTCACAGACACGAATGTGCCTCGCCGACTCGGACCCAAGAGAGCGTCAAAAATCCGCAAGCTTTTCAACTTGCGCAAGGAAGACGACGTTCGTCAGTTTGTGGTGAAGCGCCCGCTGCCTCTCAAGGAAGGCAAGAAGCAGAAGTTTGCTTGCCCCAAGATTCAGCGTCTTGTAACCCCCGCCGTGCTGCAGCATAAGCGCCGTAGGCTCGCGCTCAAGAAGAAGAGGAGGGAGACAGCACGCAGTCTCAAGGAGGACTACGAGAAGATGCTTGCTCTGCGATACAAGGAGTTGCAGGAACGCAAAGCAGATAGCAAGCGACGCAAGTCTTCGCGCAGACAGTCGACTAGTTCTGTCTAAAGGAAGTTTGCTCACGTAAAGGCGTTGGTGCACGCGACTTTTCATTCACCTCCTTGTTTTCGACGTGAACGTCTTATATTGTCATTTTAGTTGAAAAACTAATTGGGTTAGCACTTCGGAAATTTGCATGTAACAGGGCCAGGGAAATAGTATTGGATGGTCAAACGAGTGAAATTGTTCTAGTAACATAAAGATACGTTTCTTGGTGCCTTCTGTTGCAAAATAAGGCCTGACATTTACACGAATTAACAAAGGAATTGGAAATTTAATTCGAATCAGTACCAACATTCGTATAAATTTCAATGTGCTTGAAACGGAAAAGTTGCAGGAGAGAAAAGATTACCATCATTAAATTCTATATATTAAGCCATGAACATATACATTACGTATCACAATTAAAATTAACGTAAGATAGATCTTTTATACCACATCGTTAATTTGTAACTGAGAACATCACTCCTAAAAGCTTCATTTAATGCTCAAGTTTCACGCTCTCAAGCTGCCATGCCTATCAAATTGGGCTAGACCGAAGTCAAAATTGTCTGCTGAGCGGCAGAGTTCGATAGGACGACGAATCCTAAATATGGAGCTCTAGCTTCAATGTTGGTTTAAAGCGTCGCAGTAGAAAATTGCTGCGATGGGTGATAGAACAGCAACGAAAACACACCAAGTGTAGCCATGACTCCTGGCAAGTTCTTGAATTTCAAATATATGAACTGGTTTTACCGACGTTCGCCTCGACAGGTGTCGGCAACTTCTATTCGTAGTATTACGATGCTAAACTTAATTTTTGAATGGTCGGTATTATAAAATTGTCGAGAAGTAGCCGTGTTAATTAATTCCATCAGGCATGCACATACAAACGAGTCGTCGACGTAGGACATGTATTTCATCTCCAATACTCTGAGACTTGATAATAATATAATGAATTCTTTTAATTCATTTAATGGTAACCATTCATAAACAACAACCGGAAGAATCGCTGTCGATGCTCTACTTATAAGATACTTGAACCCTGTTGCCGGCATTGAAATGAGACATCGTGACGAATGCAACGAAGAACACCATGTGTAGAAAATTGTGATGCGTTTGCTGAATTTGAATTTGTTAACGCAAGTTAATACAAGAAAATATTCCATATCTTGAGTGTTATGCCGAACCTGCTACAAGATTTCGGACGAATCTGCACAATCGAGGACATACCATCTTCGATTCATAGCGCAATATTTTTTTTCGCCACCCACGCTGTAGGGTTGTGACCAAATAAAGTTGTGCTGGACTCACAGGCAAAAAAAAACCGGAACTGGTCAAGTTACTCGACCAGTAATTAATTAGAACAGTAAGTTTCGAAACTCGTTTTACGGTTATAATTCCATAACGTAAGCAATTCTTACATTTTTTTGTACACTCTGCGCTAACCATAATCGAAAATAGAAACTATCAAATTGTAAGCACATTCAGTTAGAAGTCAGAAGAGATCTCTAAGAAACGAGCAAATATATATTTTTTACTCTTGTGCCTAAAAACGGAAGAATGCGTTAAGCTGTACGCAGCCTCGTGGACGGTTTGGGAAAGGAGCGACATCAAGCAAAGAAATAGCTCAGCAGACTTAAATCTAATCAATTTAGGATTAATCCTCAGGGATATTATCTACGAACAACATCTATGGAGGGATAACAAGGAATTCTAATTAGTAATAAAAATTCTGCTAATAAAATTTCACTATCTCAAAGCTAAAATAACAAGTTTTGATTAAACTGACACTTGGTCCGCAATTGAACTCTACGTAAAATGTACAGAAGCACTTTAAATGTACACCCTTTAACATCCAAACGCTTAACAATAACATTATTGACAAGGTTATGGCCTCATTAAAATCTAAGCTGCAATTGCACCTTCTTTTAAATTAAACTCAAAACACAGGCATTGTCAAAAAAAGCTGCACCATCCTTCCCTGTTTTGCGCAAGATCAAACTTCACAACTCATTCAAACAACTTACTCTCTAAGATTTCTACATTTAACTTTGTAAAAATATGGTTGAATATACTTGATATAAAACGTACAGTACAAAGAGCCTTATTTGGTAATCACGTCGGTGTTCAAATTCTCATTCAAACCGAATCAAGAGCTGGCGGGCCGAGGGCACGACTCACTAGCAGCAAGCACCATGAACAGTGGAGCACAGCTCCCAAACATGACTGGTTCATTAGGAGAGCACCGGAAAGTTTCGTTTTTAATTCTCACTCCCTTTGATTGTGAAGAACACAAGTTGGTCACAGCTACAGGGCATAAACATTCGACACGAGATCGGGTAAAAGACGTAATCGTAAGAAGGAAAATTTTGTCTGTAAGTTAAGGCTACAGGTGGTTTTGGTCAATTATTAAACGTCCGATTCAATCACTTTCCAGAAGAGATTACATCTTCATTGGTCGTTTTGATGATTTTTTTTTGTGAAATGGCGAGCATAAGGATTATCTGACAGCACAACAAAAGGGTAATAAAGAGCAGCTACAAGACGTTTAAACAGCAGATTGGTCCCACTGAAAAATATCTTATTCTAGTACAGGGGTCTCAAACACGCGGCCACGGCCGGGGTGTAAATGTATAAATATATATGTTGTGCTTGGTGATTAAACATACATATGATATTCTTGTTTTTGCTTTGTCATCAGGTTTTCCAGTTACGGAGGAGAGTTTTTTGTTTACTCAACTTTACTGTAGTAGTGTAGTAGCCTTAAAAATGTCATCGTCTTTCCAAAAGCGAAAAATAGCAGATGAAAAAAAAAGTGTTCCAGGAGAATTTGGAAAATTTAAAATTTGTCAATGATGTGAGGAAAAAAACTAGGCTGTATGATTGCAGTGCATGTCTGTTCTCAAGTCATACAACGTACATAGACATTACGAAACATTGCATCGAGAACATTATGATGGGCTGTCCGTCCGCCAAACGGTGCGGGGAAAGCGTCCATCACTTGAAAGTATTTTTAAGTAAACAAAAAACCTTTTTTCAAGCATCAACACAGCCAATGAAGACAAGCTTTCTTGTTAACGAGATGGTAGCAAAGGCATCACGACCATTCACTGAAGGCCAGTTTGCTAAGGACAGGCGTGTGACATTATCAGCCTCGAGAAAACGAAGCTCTTCGAAGGCATAAGTTTGTCTGGGAAGACAGTTGCAAGCCAAGCAGGATCACCAAGTCAGCGACAAATGTTCAACAAGAACTGATTACCGCTGCAAAAGACTTTGTAGCATATTTCACTGCACTGGGAAAAGGAATATGGGGAGTTCTTAAATCGTACGGACGAGAGATGGTTGAGTCGTAAAAAAAGCGCTGCAGAGATTTTTGAACAGAGACGGGAAATATAATTGTTCATGGCAAAGGAAGGCAGAGACATACCTCAGCTCAGAGGCCCATTGTTATTGCCATATCTTGCTATTTTTACTGACATCACACAACATCTCAACACTATATTCACAACTACAAGGTTCAAAGCAGCTAATTACCGTTTGACCGCATCAAATCATTCTGATGCAAGCTGAATTAATGGGCCACTCAGCTGAAAAATGGAAACCTGGCTCACTTCTCTTTTGTAAAGAGCACAAAGTTTGAACAACAGTGCCTGAAAGAGTAAGCTAATAATTTAGACTGCCTGTGCGTGAAAAATTAAAAAATTAAAATTCGTAATTAAAATAATCAGGCTTAATAAAAATCGTGAAATTTAATGGCGCGGCCGCTGACCCCATGCTAATATGAGTTTGAGACCCCTGTTCTAGCATGATCAATATTTCCACTTATTTGATTCTCAATTGCTGTTATTGGACCTCAAAAGTGGAGGAGTGAACTGTTCTTCAACAGCCAAATTTCTATCTAGCCATTTGATGAAGAACACAGGAGCGTCTGTCGCAAGGGAAGCTACCTCTCCCTCCTGTTCTTCTAACGTTCGATCGGTAATATTTTCTGGAGCTGCCTTTTTTCTACTTGAAACTAAATGCCCATCAGGAAGAAATCTTTCTTCCAGTAAATCATTTAGGCTTGGAGTGAGGACGGGCATATATTGCACATTGTTGTCAACATCCTGCGATGTTGATCGCTGGGCATCACGGCTCTGAGGATAAGAAGCGTGCACAGGATGAGATCCACGAGAAGTGAAGGGTCATACTCTGTCGTTCAGAGGGATGGGCCTGTAGGTGCCGTTAGCCACGTTGCCTGCGGAAACACAAAACAACGGCTTCATGAGGAGTACGATAACGTTAGCAACATCTAAGGAAAAATCGTGAATATTTCGCAATAACCTAATTTGAAATGAATGATAATAGGTTAGTGAATTATACATAAGATGCACCTTGCGTGTAATTTACAATATCTTTGAAAATAATGTAGAATAGACAGTCCCTGAAATAATAGTATAGTAAATGATGGAATCAACAAAAGAAATAAAATGTACGGAATAAGCTATTTGTGAAAGTGAATTTTGACAAACTTGATCCTTTTTCACTAATTTTGCCCCAAGTTGCGGTCATCAAAATTTCATTTTAACTCCAATAAAAGATAGCATGTGTCTTGGCATTAAAATGTCAACAAGAGTTGACGATTTTTCAAATAAACCTTCCCAATTTTCGAACAAATGAAAGATTCCAACAGCAAAATAACAAGAATACTGATTATCCTCTAAAAAATATGCGTTGTTAACGCCTATGTAATTTATACCAATCAATCGTAGTCTTTGCAAAGAAAATGCCATACTTAAAGTATATAATTGATCAGAGCTATGAGCGCTGTCTGATCACCGTTGGCATTGTGCTGCGTGAGCTGACTGTTGTTTTGTTTGCCGGCGTCATTGCAAAGAAGATGCCATATTTAAAGTATATTATAGATAAGATTTATGAGCGCTGTCTGATCACCGTTGGCATTGTGCTGCGTGAGCTGACTGTTGTTTTGTTTGCCGTCGTCATTGCAAAGAAAATGCGATACTTAAAGTATATAATTGATAAGAGCTCTGTGCGCTGTCTGATCACCGTTGGCATTGTGCTGCGTGAGCTGACTGTTGTTTTGTTTGCCGGCGTCATTGCAAAGAAGATGCCATACTTAAAGTATATTATAGATAAGACCTATGAGCGCAGTCTGATCACCGTTGGCATTGTGCTGCGTGAGCTGACTGTTGTTTTGTTTGCCGGCTTGTCTGGAGCTCCTGCCAGTCTTCTTGTTGCGCCAGCGTATGCAGTAATAAGAGATGAAGTACACGGCGCCCAGTAACCCGGACACCGCACTCGCCCCCAGGAATACTTTGATCATCCCGTAGGCGTCGATGAGGACGCCTGATACGAGCGCACCGACACAGCGACCTGCGCACACGAGCTTCACGTCAGGGTTAAACATTAAAATATAAATAATTTCAACAATAGAAAAATATTAATTCTAAAAATTCATACTAATAAAAAATTAATAAAACGCCTGATACGAGCGCACTGACACAGCGACCTGCACACACGAGCTTGACGTTTTTTCTTATTTTTTTTTAACGAGCTTGACGTCAGGGCTAACTCTAGAAATATAAATAATTCCTAAAATATAAATATATAAAATCTAAAAAATTAATAAAAAAATTCTGAAAAATATCGGTGGGAGCAAGTCGAACTAAAGATATACAATAATAAGTGCAAATAAGAAATAAATGATAACATTTACCGTAGAAACAGTAATTGCAAAAATCTTATATTTTTTATTTGGGTTCAATTGTTTCCGTTCGCGAACCAAAATAGCACGAGATGAAAAACGGCAAACGTGACCATGCATGCAATGCGTACGATGAAGCCAGGATTTGAGGAGAAAAAAATTTATTTATACGTTGAGAGACGATTGCAAGTATCGAGCGTTGGGTAAAATCAAGACTCGAGTGAGTTAAACAAAAACGTCAATTAATTGTCCACAGCACCATAATTCAACTATACAAGAAACGTATAAAACAGGTGAATATGACTTAACTAAATACGGTATTCATTTTTTTATTGTTATTCTATGCAGTGTGATGGATTTTCTCAAGACCTGATTGACTCAAGCCAATATGCATACCGTTAACAGTTAATTATTATTTGTCCAACGAACTACGGACACCAGGCTCACCAAAAGTGAAGTGGGCAATAAAGACGAAAGCTTGAGCCGTAGCGACGAGACTCTTGGGTGCGAGCACGAAGGCTAGAGTGGAGGCTGCGACCTGTAGCATGTTTAGCGTGAACAGCTCCAGCACCTCCAGCGGCATGCTCCACCAAGGGTTCCTCATGTACGCGAAACCTAATCGGGAAAAGCGTGAACATCAGAGCTCTCCACCACACAGGCACACGTCACTGACACATTCGCGAGCCACATCAGAGCCACTGACACGAGCTCTCCACCACACAGGCAAAGCCACTGACACACATCAGAGCCACTGACACGAGCTCTCCACCACACAGGCAAAGCCACTGACATACATCAGAGCCACTGACATACATCAGAGCCACTGACACACATCAGAGCCACTGACACACATCAGAGCCACTGACACACATCAGAGCCACTGACACACTCACGTTGGCAACACAATTTCGTTCAAAACCCTGCTCACTCTCTTCAATTGTGATGGCCGAACACTACAATTTGGTATGTACGGCGTCGGTGCAAAAAACATTCTGAGGGTATAGGTTTTTATCTCCAGGAAGAGTAAGCAAAAGAGAATCACTTAGTCAGCATTGGTAAAAATTAAAACAGGTTGACGTAGCTGAATGAAATATTCGTCAAATGGATGCCGAAAACCAAGCCAAATACGATAACTTGAAGTCCTCGATTAAATATATTGTCAGATGGTTATCAACTAATACAATCAGTTGAGTGATAGCAACGCACCCAAGAACCTGATGCAATACATCACAAAAGCGAGCATGAGTAGGTGGTGATGGCCGCAATAGTTGACTATTCTTTCACTCTTGAACAAGAACGGTATTGATGGCACTATGCCGATGGTTATGGTGAGGCCGATGAGCAGTTTAGGAGCGTGCAGAGATTCCAGGTAAATGTAGAAGAAAGTCTCCAAGTAACTCCAGAATGACCCCAGAACAAACATGATCAAGAAGAGCACGACGAGTTCTCCGTTTCTGAAGAGCAGCGACAAGCTTTTCAACTGGAAAAAATTAAATCAAAGGTACACAAATTAGCTTACCAAATCAAATTGGACGAGTCCATCATTAGTATTTCAATCCGTCAATAGTGTGTACACCTGAGCATCAAACACTCAGTCGGTTATGCAGTGAAACTACCGTAGAATATAATGACTTGAAGCTGAAGAAGTCACGGAAGTGTTGATTGCGCAATTAAGTCCGGCTTCATTATTAAGTTAGGCATTCTGATGAAATTCTATTTCAACTATCGATACCTACAAAAAGCTGCCAATAATACGCGACTGATTCTGAATTGAAGAGTATACGACGAAGGCGGCGCATCAGCGTGACCGTGGACTAAGAAGTCCTATACTCATCATAAGGATGTAAATGGTTTGCATAATTTATAATATTGAAATACTGCTTTAATATGCCAATAAATGGTAATGTAATAGTAATAGTAATGTCACTAGATTGCTTGATACGCAAATTCACTAGAAATTTAAAAGCGAAGAAAACGCCACAAAAATTCAGCATTTCTGATGGTAAAGTGTCAACGTTTTCAATAGAGAAATGCTGAATTTTTGTGGCGTTTTCTTCGCTTTTAAATTTCTAATAGTAATAGTGATATAATAGAGCAATAGTTATCCCCACCAGGCTGTTGGTGCGGAGCTCGACTTGGAAGGGCAGGAAGAGCGTGATGACGGCCGACACGAGCATGAGGGCCGTGAAGACGTAGAACACAGGACCGTACTTCAGGTTACCGTACGACCCAAAGCGTCCGTCCATCAGGATACCCACCAGAGGGGCAGTTATGCCTGACAAATATTAGGGAAATTATTCACTTCTGTGAATAAATTCACCGATGAAGGACTTGTTAATATATTATTGTCAGGTAGAAAGTGTCAACTAAATTCTTGTGCACAACCATGTCTGTCAAACACTGATTTCCATAATTTCAAATCGAAAATACTTTCAGAATCATGCATGAAATAATTTATATGATGACGAAGTTCACCACTTTATTTAGATTTGAAGTAGAGCATATCAGAGATGACATGTGCATCTTTCGGGGAATACGTTGCGGATTCAATTTATTTATAGAACAAGCGATGCCACGGAGGACATGTGAATACTCGTTACTCCCACACAGCAAACTAAAACTCAAATCAAGCGTCTAATTAGTGGAATTGCATTAAGACATAACATGTATGACTAAAATACAATAAAAAATTAGGTACTGATGAAGAATATGATATACATCTTTAATAAGAATACTGATACATCAAGTAGACAAGGATTAAGTAATTTTCGGGTATTTATGAAGGTAAGCTAAGTATAATTCTATCGATTTTTCTTGTGTATATAGTCATATATATACGCAAAAATATATACTAGTCCTCAAGAAATAAAACTGAGCGGTGAAACCAACTCTTGAACAACTCTATGTTCTGTATATACCACATCAATACTACAGAATGACCGCCACCACAATATCCAGAGCTTAAGATCCGAGCAACGCACCCACAGAGACGAGACCAAACATCTTCTGGCGGCCGAAGTCTCCATTGTATTGCGTGACCATAGTGAGCACCATGGCGTCGAGCAGCGAGATGAGCACCGTAGGGAAGAGGTCGGCCAGAGCTCTCACCACGAAGTACACCCAAAACGTCACCTGCGGGTTGCCTTCCACGCTCTCGCACACGCCCGTTTGTAGGAACATCGTCCCGTTGCTCTGTAATACCGGCCAGTCCAAGCACATCATTACAAGGGCTGTATTACTCATGCTCTCTCATCAATAGATAAAAGTACTCTATAGTTTATTATTATTAGTAGTAGTAGTATAGTCAACTTTAGTCGTATATCAGTAATATAGTCGTATATCAATGGGATTGAGAGTCATATGTAGTAAGTAGGAGTAACCGATAGTCATCTATTCATGTAAGAGAAAGTAATCTATAGTTCTGGTTTAGATTCAAAGGTACTATCATATTTCATTGACAGCGCCAAAAACTTCGACGTCGTATGTTGATCAAGCAAATTTCTAACGGGCGCATTTATCAAACTACACTAAATTGAGACATTTTTGGAAGACATCCAAGTAACATCTAGTGTATAATGATGTGAAGACATTGCAGCCAAATATTTTTATTACTTCATTGTAATAAAAGCCATTGGTACCAATGAAATAATGAATATGATACATATAGTAACACAATTTTTAACAAAGCAGAAAAAAAAGTTTCACAATGCAATTTTACCAGGTTCACGTAAAAACATTATAGAGAACAGTTCAATGTTTACGATTTACATGAGTTTTTTACGCTAGGAGCGCCAGCTGACGGTGTTCCTAGCGTAAAAAAAATGCTCACGGTGAGCAATGGAAATGGTGATAACCATTTATATCAAACTACAGAGCGAGAAAATTAAATAAAAACACCGTTGATCCTACGTTACAGTAACCTGTCCTTGAGTGAATTCATCATAGGCTTCCTCAGAGAATTATGAAATGGTATTCAAATTTAAAAATCTTAATCGTCTTCTCTCCGCCTCAAATTTACTGTGTTTTTTGACGTGCAGTATAAACATGTGTATTTTGGTTGGCTACGAGGTAGCATTAAATTGACGTTCACAATCTAAATGACATTACAAATTCAAAACATACAAGCATGCTCACCTGTTCGGCAGCATCACACACGACGCTGCACTGACTGTCGGTGGGACACACGACGTTATGAAACGCACTGCCTTCATACGTTGACTCCCCCTGCTCGAACTGACACGTTTGTATCCTGGCGTCTGCTACGCGCGTCACATCCTCGAGCACAAGCGGCCGTCGGAAGGTCAACGAGTGTTCGGAGGTGGCCATCGTACGGCACTCCTGGCGACCAGACGCGTCCACGAAGCAAACCATCGGCAGGGATGCTGGTAGCGACTGTTCGATGGTGGGCAGCTGTAAGCCTTGTAAGGAGTCCTCGCTATCCATGGTCATGTCATCCTCAGGATTGTCGAACAAAAAGGCTGTCGTTGCATTGCTGCAGTGATAACGACAGTTGTCTAATCTGTAACGAAAAAAATCTGATTTGTAACAAAAAAAGTCAAATCTTTAATGAAAAAAGTTTAATCTGTAACGAAAAAAGCTGAAATTGGTGCTGCGAAATGTTCTGCCAGAATACCTACGCGTTTGATAATTGACTAAACAATGACAGCATAATATTTAAGCCAAGATAATGATTTACTTCTACCATAATTTTTCGACTATTATCAATCATGTTGCCGAAGAATAATAATGGACCAGACCTAAAGTTTGCCAGCATTCTGAGATGGCCGGAGTATTTATCACAGGGGTTGCCGAAGAAGGGCGCGTCACAAGGCACTAGGGAGAGATGAGAGCGCTCGTTGTTACACCAGAACTGCAGCGGCGGCGGATGAGGCGCCACGCGGTCGCACGGCGGCACGAACAGCAGCAGCATGTGGAATAGCGCCGCTGCGGCGTGTAAAATCAAATATTTTTTTTATTTAGAAACAACGAAGAGCATATTCAAACGAATATTGAGTAAAATCATTTAATTATATAGTAGTTAGAGAGGTGCGTATTAGATTTCAGACTTGCAAATTAACGATAATAAAGCAACACCGATAACGGAAAGCTCTGATTCTGAACTACATATCTTAAGAAACTGGACATAAATTTCAAATTTATATAAGTTGAAATGAAAAACACTCGCAATGATACAACATCAAAGCTAACTTGCATGCAATTATTCCACGAGAAAATGACATTTTCTCGAATAATGAGACAAGTCTAGTAAAGAACTGACCGAGCAGCATGGCGAGGATAGTGATGGCTTTATGGCGTCCGCTGCGGTCCGCCAGGAAGCCGGCAAGGGGGGGACCCCAGATGGAGGTGAGGGGGAGTACAGAGTTAATCCAGGTGATCTCATCGTGCGTCAGGCCGAGGTGCTTCATGTGCAGCGTCAGGAATGGCAGCAGGCAACCCAAGGCTGCCGCGCCAAATACAGACGGTTTATCAAGACGACATTCGTGATTTCATTACCGATATTTGTAGAACTGAAAATAATTTTTGTTCGATTTTGCATTTTTAACTGCAATCGAAAACCAGACGAACTTTTGTTTCTATATAATATCGAGAGATGAAATTGAAGACGACGCAAAAAACTCCTTTGCCATGATTTAGCTCACACTTTTTGAAAGACGTTTCGTACCTCCCACATTACATATCTCGATCTGGATTTGCTTCTGGTTAGTCCCAAAAAGGGGCTCCTAACTTATATGGACATCATGTATATATTACTGCGCTGACTAGCGCGGCAAAAACAACAATCGAAATTCTTCATAAAAACTGTTGAATTGTGACAAGTTGCTCAATACATGATGAACCGGTCGTCTTTTTGTCGAATCCATTCCAGTCCAATCCTCAGCCAGCATTATATAGTCACCCACGCTGCATTCCAAGCACGCTACTATATCATGCACGTACGATGAATAATGAGCTTGATTCCGCTCTCCTCGGTTATTTCGTTACGTGAGATGAAATATTATGAAGTGATTAAATGCAACCAGTATATATAACACGTAACAATTTTATTGCCTCGTACCAGCTTAATCCGGCGTGCTTTGGGAAATAAAATCTCGAAAACTTGAAAATACCGTTAATAAAATATGTTGCAATATACGATGAATAACCTAACATTGTTTACAACGAAAAATATTTCTGTTCAAAACAACACAAGCGATCGTCCACAAGAATACAAAATCACTAATTTTATCACCGGAGCCAAATGAAGCTCCGATGCAAAGTATTAAATTAAGCAGCTGCACAGAACGAGACTTACCTCCATAAAATGTCATCAGCAGCAATTTAGGGACGATCAATTTTCTGTTGACGCACTCATTGTTTTTCCTCTCTCGCGTCTTTGGTACAGGATTATAGATGGGCACGGGCACTTGCTGAGGGTTCTCCATTATAATATATTTTCAAACAGCGATTGTGATATTAAAACAGCGTTTGGGAAACATTCACGAAAGAACTCTCTGGGAATTAAAATAATTGCTGGAAGTGAATGTGCAATACTAAGAATCTCAAAGGTTACATTCTTGGTCCAACGGCTTCATGTCCTAGCAACTCCTTCAATACGACCATCTTCACAAGTCTTCATCATAGTACCTTCATCGTCTCTAAAAATAATAATCTGAAACAAAGACAATTATAGTGGGCATGAATTTCAATATGTATAACACTTGCTGCGCGAGTACTTTTGATAACCCGATGAAAAATCTCGCAGGTATATTAGGAAGATGCTATCTCATACATAAATACGAAGATGTTAAAATAAACAAAACGAACTACAGAAATGATAACCGTAAGCATCAGACAAGCTTATTATATACTCCAGGTCACAGCATGTTTATTGGGATGTTTGATGAATCTGGATGTAAATCTCGGGTTCCAAGTAACCGAGTCCAATCGTCTCGTATTACAACAAATAATGCTCAAGCCAACATCTCGACTTGTAATCTCGCCAGAATGCAAATAACAATTTTTTCTGCGTCATTCTCTCCCTGATCGGCTTTTTCTCGCGAGATATTTTGCAAATGACCTGTAACAAGAAGCCGCATTGTATGGTAATGAGCACAAACTCGGCCACTCGTCACATGTCAGCTATCGGAGTCCATCTGAATAAATTTGGGAGACCGAAATACATTTCCAGCGCAGCGATAACTCAGGACACATATCATGTGAACAAACGAAGGCTTGCTCAACAATCTGGCTCAGGTAAGATAACTTCTCTCAGATATTGGATAATTTCTTACAGTCTCGCACAGACAATGGATATTTTGAAACAATGGAAAACACTGCACACTAATATACAAGAGAGTGAGGCGACGTTTCGATGAGAACGAAAAGTTGCGGTGGTAAGAAGGTAAGAACAACACATCCAAGTTCATTAACCTATATAATGTGTTTTACTTTATCCCCGCTTTTTGGATCAAATTAATCCTGCTGTTGTTGAGTTTATTATCAGTTTTACATAATCAACACGAAGTTCGCAACTTCAAAACAAGTGCACATTCTTCTTATCTTGCTGTCGGTATACAGAACGATTCATACTATAATTATTATAGTTGTATGTTTGAGCCATATTATCAGTTCAGTGAGAACCATTTGTTCTCACTGAATTTACTTATTATTATTATATATAATCATATAATTATTATAGGTATTATTTTACTTCAATTAATGTACCCTTAACACGTTGACTACGATTGCTTCATATTGTACTATTATTTCATTTTTTGTACTGTTTTTAAGCAGGGTTGCCAGACGGTCATTTTTTCCGGACAAATTCCGTGATTTAGTTTTTCTCAATTGCGTTGGCCGGCTGAAATTTATGATAGGGGTACTTCCTAATGAAATTTTAAATACTGCAAAAAGAAAATAAATGGAATTTTTATAGTGCAACCTACAAATAAACTAGTATACTTTGAGTTATCGGCCTTTTTTGGCCTTTTTTGTTCTCGGATTTGGCCAATTTTACTTTATTTTAGGCAACCTGAATTATGTACCACTACTTCCTAGAGAAATACATTTCGTGGTACGCATATGTACCACTTCGGAGTCAACGTGTTAATGCAACCTCTGCTGTGAGGTGCGTAAGTGGGCTTGAGTTCGCGGAAATGAACGGGCCGGAGAATATCAAGCACACGGCAAGCCGGCCATGGAAGTTCAACGAGCTCACATTGCACGCCATCTCCAGCTAGACACAAGCGACTACAGTTGTGCAAATGTTGAAAAAAATATCAATGCTAATATATTTATCCCTTGAAAATTAACGAAATAATCTAGAGTCGTTTGACAGATGAAATCTAACATGATGAATAATAAATAATGTTAATCAAACCAAGTTACATACACGTGCTCGCGATGCTTAAAAACGAGTCAAGCAGACTCGCCGACTGGAGAAAATAAAGAAATGTTAAAAACTTAAGAAACTACACGAACAGTAAATTATATAATTAATAGAAATTAAATCAAATCATAATATAAATTTTACGTGGATTAGCAGACTTAGTGAAAGTATTATTCGTAAGCTTGGAAGAGTCAAGAGTGTGATGGCGGCGGGGACGGTCTGGGTCGGGACGATGTAGGGCACGCGGCGTGCGTTCGTACGTACGCGCTCAGCCAGAGGCTAAGGTCAGTGACCTCAGCATGGCCTCGATAGGCTGGCAGTACCTCGGATGTGAGATCGCTGCACCAACAAACAATTCTTGCAACGTAATGAAATATTTAGCATACAGTCCGTTAGTTTACAAGAAAATTAATATAACCAAAGTGGCACATTGCAGAGGAATAGTCAATAATGATGGTGATTGTACCCTGTTACGATAAAAAAAATTATCAACAACATGGATCTTGTACAGAGATTTCCATGACCTCTGTGATGAAAAGAAAAATGGCAAGTGTGAGTCTAAACTCTCGTACTAAAGGAGGAATAAGTGAAATTCCTGCGGAGTTTATGCTTGCTTAAAGCGTTTCTTCAAATAGGCGATACAAAGAAAATATTCTAAGTGAGGTGTTGATACATCGTAAGGGGAAAGAATCTCAATCATATAATATTTATGATTACCTAGAAAAATTACACATTTGACCAAAGCCTTTTTACTTATTACTAGGAATGTTTCACACATAACCTTTTCTTCAATTAATGAAGATGAGATAGACAATTAAATTTTACGATTATTTTTACCTGTATGTATTTTCAATGTTCGGTAGGTATCCACAACAGCTATTGTCAATGCATCTTTTAGTACGGCTGACAACGGAATGAATAAAATGCAATACATCGCATTTCAGGAACTAAACATGACCGATGTAACGAGAAACATTATTACAACGTGTAAACGTGCCACTCTTCGATAATTCCGATGAGGATTAGAAAGTATCTGCAATGCAGTGATTTTCATGACAATTTATGACGCGTTTCGGTAATTAATATTTTTAATTCAGTCTTAAGAACGAACTTTTAAAATACACAATACAGATTACAGATGATCTCGACTTCATTCGTGAGTGGAAAGGCGGCCATTACGAGGCTAATGCTTTACAGTCTTCACTAACAACGTTGGTTACTTGAGCAGAATTTTTGAAAGAAGACTGAACAACATCATGACTAAGAATTTAGTTAGGTCATAATAAAGCTAGTTAAGCAAAGTAAAGCTAAAGATAATCTAGACTTGCACAATAAGTGAATCATTACTATGCCTCACTCCGCAGTGTCAGTTATCGAAATGCACATGTCCCCACACACTCTCGCTCTTGTATAGCTGCGAGCTCGTGTTAGGAAGGTCACGGCTAAATGAAGTCTCTCCGGCGCCAGTAACTCAGATCCTGGTTAGTAAATAATTTCGCCTTCGTCGGCCTTCACCTCAAAAAATACAATTTCTCTCCAATCCGGGCAAACCAAGTTGCAAACTTCATGTAAATAAATGTCAAACATTAAACAACTCATTCAATTCTTGTCTCCAACTGCGACCGCATCTATTAGCACGGTGAACAAGGGATATAAATAAAAAGTTGAACGGCTTTCTACTTCCCGATAGTTCAATTTAAAACATCTGCTATTTTATTGTAGTGAAAATGAAAAAAACATATAATCTGTGTTAAGCGAAACATAGACGTGAGGATCTGATAGATGCCTGAACGCACACTAGTAGGTATATCAAGTTTCCATACACTTCCCAGGAATCGTGATGCTGCAATAAACTTAGCAAACGAGCAAAAACTTGTATTCTTGGAAACTTCTTTTCGAAAATAGCAGCACTCACGGTAAACTAACTTAACTTTTGTACGTGCACGCTATTGAAGAATTAGGAAGAACAGAGTTAAACACTGGCGGAAACATTGTAAACTAAACTGTTAAATCAACGTCAAAGCGGGATATCGAACTTTCTCGGCTCAAAACAGCAATTTTTCGGTCCAACAAAACTCAGTCAAGAAAGAGCGACTATCCGCGCCAATACACGAACGGGCTTGGCGCCTTATTGCAAAACATGAATTCATTATAGCAAAAATGTTGTGCTTGCAGCACCGAAACTTACGTACGTTTGTGCAATGTTTCCTCTCGGCAAGGTCACGTTACATGTTACTAAACAACAACTTAAGACTTAACTCAAACAAACGTTTATGTAGGCAAATTGAAGGGAAAATGTCAAAAGGATTCTACTTTTCCCAACAAAGAAATCAATAATTCTGCAACATGGTATATTGGTTAAAATAATAGCATGCACAATTTAGCGTTTAAAAGTTGGAAAACATCCACTTTCAGCATTTTGATTTGAGGATATATGTGATCATTTATTAAATGAATGTGCAATACTACGCATTTGTCTGGCAGTTCTCATCTTATTAATGGACAATGCATCGCCTCTACAATCTTGCTGTGGAGCTGATGATTGTCAATAGAATACAAATCGTCTAATGTCGCACTTGACTAGAAATCTAGTCGGAATAAACTCGCTCGTTTATGCTTCCTCCTAATTAACAATTTAACAGTGCCACAATTACCATAATAATAGATATACATACAATAATGGCCAAGCGTGCTTTCAGTTTTCGTGTTGATAATTCAGGAGCGTTAATTTAAATCGGCGATCTTTCCCGCCATGAGAGCAAATGGATGTTGAATCATAACCGGTAGGGCACCTTGCGCGATTGCATGCGTACAAGTCTAGGTGCGAGTCAACGGAGTCGTAATCATGTTCTACGTACAACTGGAGACAGCTTGAATGCAAGCTTTGTAGACACCTATAAAAAAACACAACTTCACGTACTAAGTTGTTGGATTGCACCGAGACTATGGCGTCAGCAACATACAAAGTAACAAAGAAATACACGAATATGTAGAAGCATTGCAAAGAGAGAGATATATTCAGTTGTCATAACAGCTCGCCACCGCTAACTTCACTGGTGGCATTCGTTCTGTACCCAATCGACAATATTTCTACTGTCGCAACGTAACAATTGGAACATATTATCATACAACAAATAAATCGGAAAAGAAAATAAGGCATGTTTCGCGCATTCTCAATACGTCCAATGGCAGCCTAACATTGAGAAGTAGCATCCGATAATTCGCTCACAACCACACTCGTCAGACGCCGCAGCAATACTAACCCATTGAACGAGTTCTAGACCGCGTACCTCATGTCGCCTCGATACTGAAAAGACGTCTCAACTTCTGCTACACGAGTCGTGTTGCAATGAGGTGGCTTACTTAGTGTTTGCCAGTCTTGGCAAAAAAATAGAAAAAAACGACCATAAGTTTTAGTTAAACAATATTAGATTCGCATCTTTTCCATTTAAATTCATTACAGCATTGCACGGATTGTATTTTACTTGTGTGAGTTTAAAGGTTCTCACTATGTTTCTCACGTTTATATTTGAAGCCCTCCGTAGACCGATTCGACACTTCAGCGAACTCGCCTGCGAACTCGCCTGCGAGCTCGCATGCAAAACCTAACTTCATCAATATCAATAAATTTTTTGTTAATACGGAAAACCTAACTTCATTTTCAACTGTGGCACTCATAACTCCTTCAATTATGAACGGATTTCATTCAAATTTGAAATATAAGTAGATAATAACATGACATTAACAATCGGTCCTCCGTAGTAGTTCTAAGCGTAAGTTAAAAAAAACTGATTTAAGAGGCCGCTCCAGTGACTCCACGCCTTGCTTCTATGAGGCGATAACATCTTAAAAAAGGCTCTTGCATTTAGGAGGCCGCTTTTGCCTTCCTCAAAATTATATTGGTTAAATATTTGTATATGTCTTCATCAAAGACCGATATGCCCATCTATCTACCGAAGGCGAATTGTTCAATATGTAGAATGAACCCTTGCGTTTACTTTGAAGCACCATATTAGCAAAATTTGCGATATTTATTACTATAAATGTGAGTAACTTGTTATAAATTCTTATCAAAAACTTTAGATTTCATATGACAGAAACAAATGTAATAAGGAACCATTATTTGTAATGTATTCCACTAACTAAATGATGACCTTGTAAAAATTTTAATCTAAAGAGAAGTGAAAAACCTCTTTATTGCGTTTATTTAGGCAGTTTCATTACGAACAGCTTCCTTTAGTACTCCCACAGGGATTAGCTAGTTATTTTTTTTATTACTTTCACAGTGATTAAGTATTTTTTTTAATACACAGTGATTTTTTCGAGATAGTTAATTAAAACTTGCGAATAATGCTAAATTTCCAACGGCATGTTAGCAGGGATGTGGTACAGGAGGCGCAGGTGTTGGCAACACCTGTGCAAGCTCAGCGCTTGCAGGTCTCCATAATTTTCCGGCATCGGCCGCGGTTAATGAGCGTTTTTTTTCAGAACTGTATTGTCGCATGATCTTTTCGTAAATGCTTACAAATAATTGATAATAATATGACAAATCCTTTGTTGATAGAATTTTTGTACTTCCTTCGATTTTAGAATTTTACAGCTAGATCGTCGGAACGTGGTTGAACAAGTACAGTGGCTGAGTGGGGGGAAATAAATATTCGTACACTTGAAAAATCGTATTTTAATGTATGTAAGTACACAAACTTAACAGGAAAAGTGATTTAAATTATGTATAGAGACGCATAGTATTCAATCAACTGTACTAAAAGGAACATTCAAGTGGCTAGCAATCTTCCTATAACTTTCTCCTTCCTTCCAACACGATAGAATTAGTTGTTTTTGGGAACTTGTTAGTACACTGTATATATAGTTCAACCATGCGTCGGAAGAAATATGAGTAGTTTCTCGATCGTAATCTGGTTGAAAGCCACCATAATATGCAAGACCGTCAGGGGCATGGTTGACCAAACCATGGTTGAACTATATTCTACTAGTTCAACCATGGACCAAACAATCATTGCAATACGGCATTGGACGGCGTTCGATCAGGTAGCTGTGAGTGAGGCGCGTGTGGCCGATCCTTACGACCTTAGCCTGCACAGTACTACCTCCATCTTCCGGGATTTCTGGTATGATGAACTCCAAGCTTGTACACAGTCCTTAATTGTTCTTATATTATTCACTTCTTATTTTATCAAATGTAAGTTATATCTTCCACAGGAATTCTTCTTCCATTAGCATACAATAGTAAATAGTTTTTATATCAACGGATTCGTGATGACGAGATTCTAAACTGCAAGAATTATCGATCCTGGGCAATATCGGTCTAACCTGCTAATTTAAAATAAACCACTTGCTTTTTCTTTTATAATTTGAACTTGTCAAGCTCGAGAAACTATAAATATATCATAGATAGCAAAAGAAAATTAACGTCTCTCGTCTGGAGTGCCATACCATGGAAAAATTTAGAATTTGAGTTAGGCCAGATGCCTGAATCTAAGATCAAATCTGTAACTGAGTATGACAAGGACAAGTTGCCTAAAAGATTCCGTATCAGAATTGAAGGGCATTAAAATACTTTCTTCTTCAGTAGATTTAATTTGAAGAGGAAGCATTAATGATCATCTTCGCTACCATCTTCTGAATCTGAGTCATCATCATCATCGTCATCTTCATCATCTTCAGAGTCAAACCATTCCAAGTCTTTAGGATCGAGAGGTTTGATGACACGCCATTCTTCCAGCTTGTTCAGATCTGTGCACACGAATGAATAAATGGTGAAGTACAAATCACATTTTCATCCTACGTAAAACTCACTATAGACTACACACAATCTCAGGGCCAAACCTGAGACTAATAAAGAAAGAATATGAGGTGAGCAGGCGGTTGGCTTGTGCGGCATGAGTGTGGTCAATTTAGCCCTACATAATAGCTTCAATACTCATTGAATATCTTCAATACTTCAATACACACTCATGTCGCTGATAAGAGAGATCAAGAGTTCAGTAATCGTAGCTACTAGGCTTAATATAATTATTCTTGGAAGAATTAGGCATCCTGGGGTCTGATTTAAAGACTAATTGTTCATTTCGGTCACGCAGTTAGCTCATGAAAAGAGATAATTATCGCGTGATAAGAATTTCAACACTTAAGACCACGTCAATGCTGTTCTCATCTACAAGCCCCAAGTTAATGTAAATAGACGAAGGGTTTGAGCAGAAGTCATTAGTTCTGACAATCATGTGAAAACAAAGTTCGAAACAATCTCGTATTAGCTAACCTAAAGAATAGAAGTCGTTGAGCGTGAGTTGCTTGTCGCCCTCCTCGTAGAGTCCGCCGTAGAGGTACAGCACGCCGCTCCTCACCGACAGGCCGCCAGAAATTCTCGGCGGAGGCCAGAAGACGTTCTTATCGGCCGCACGAGCCACGAGAGACGAGCCCAGCTCGTTGCTGGCTGCAGCACTTGTGCTGCTTCTCATGTCAACTGTCAACTGAAAACATAAATTCGACAGTAGCGAGTGAACTCTCGATTGCATTCAAGAGGCTCTCATGAAAAGAAACATAATTTTACCACAACTTTTATACTTAATTTATGACATGTGAATTTATTCTTAGTGAATACAGCATCACGCCAAAGAAATAGGAATAAATGATTGCAGTCACGAAGATAACACAATGATAGCCAACGTCTTTATGTTATCGCCGTTTTAATGAGTAAAATGGATAAGCTGCAAGTAACATTAAGTACCATCTTACCGTAAATATTCCATCCGTGACAACCGTGTGCACTTGTGGTTCCAAAGATGCTTTTGTAAGCTCTGCTGCAGCATCATCAGCTTCTTGGACGTCCTATGGAAAACAATCATCTTGTTAAAAATAACAGTTTAGAAGAGTACAATTCCGAACATAATTTCAGAAGTATGAATTCTCAGTCAACTGATGCAAATTCCTGGCGAGTATAACAAGAGAATTAATATATAACATTAATGCTTCTACAGTATAACAAGAGCTTCTACAGGAATTAATGTGCCAGAGATCGTCAATACTTAGTCTTGATGAATTTAGCTGGTCCTCGTGGATGTTTAATTCAAATTATTTATTTTACTAGTTTGTTTTTTCCTAACTTTTGGGACATCAGTGACAGTATCTTTACTAACTTGGTTTCCCGGGCATATTAATTTTTGAATGCATGGTCTAAGTAGGTCAACAGGAGCGCTTATTTGTTATTCTTCCTCATTACTCTATCATCAAAAGTTCCAAATTTTAAGTTTTTCTGTATTGCTTTCGAAATTAACGTAAGAGCGAGCATGAGCTAGGCGTAAACTCAGTGAGACACAAGAGAATGACAAAGCTGTATAACCATCAACAAGGCACGAGGTGGAGTGAGTCGCTATCTTCATTAAATCTCGTAACCGCCACGACCACATTTCGATCTCTGCAGTGCTTTCTATCCTTTAAGATAACGTTAGTAATACAACGTTCATACAAGTTATCTTAAAGACCAATGTTTGGAAATGAATAGACAGGATGCCATTCAAATTTTCAGCCTGATATCTTATTTACGAGTTGAATTTTAGCCAACAGACTTGGTCAAAGAATTCCCGTAGGTGACAACTTGGACTGCGTGGCAGCTAGCCGCTGTGATGCACGCTCATAATAAATGATATCTAATAAGCTGTCAATACCCCTTACATAAAACAATCTAAAATGCATTCATACTCTATAATCATTTAAAAAAATTTATAGAACACGAGATAAGTTTTAAAAAGACAGATATTTAATTTCCATCTATTATTTGATCAAATAAAAGCCACTGGGCACATTGATGCATGATTCAGTGTGCGTAAAACACTGACCGGCATCTCGACGTCGTCCTTATCTTCCTCGGCTCTTCTCCTCTTCTTCTCTTCGTCCGCTGCGCTTCGTTTGCCACTCAATTGCACTGAACGATAATCCAAGTTTATCAACATACTTCACTGAATATGAAATGAAACGAAGCTATTCAAATAACAGAAATTTTGATACAATAAAAAATTTTTTTTTTAAAAAGGCCTCGCACACTCACCATTCCACCAAAAAAAAAAGAATTGATTTTATTAATTAAAAAAAAATTAAATAAATTATAAATTTAATAAAATTGATTATAAATTTTGATTATTGCAACATTATAAATGTCAGCACTTTCAGTGCCAATACTTGACATGGAAACATTGAATTGTAAATGCTTAGTACAAACGATCATTTCTATTCTGAATTTTTAGTCCATCAACACTATTCTAAGAGATCAAAAACCCCTAATATTTCGCTGCCGCGTCTCCCCATCGGAACAAGCACCAACACAGGCTAGAAATATATGGTTATGTTGCTGCTCTTGCTAACGTATATATGTATTGTTGTTTGACTTTGAGCAGCAAGATGCGAAGTAATAAATGCAGCGAATTTTTCACATTAATGATCATAGAATGGTATAGAAATGATGTACTTCATCGTGACTGCGTAGAGTTTGTGTCAAGAAGGAACAACTCACACTCGACCCACGAGCCTCTGGTCATGTCAAGTAAAAAGAGGTCATTAAAAAACTCTCCTTCGAGCTTCTCATCTTCATCAGGAGGTTGAATGTCATTGACGCCACCAAAAAGAACAGCTTTATCTTGCCAGGTGCCGGCTTGGCCGAGGGAGCAGCACGCACTGAACGAGAAGGAACAGCGAGGAGGGTTGGGAACGTCCCCACTCTGCTTCACCAGCACCCACTTGTACTGCAGTCCCGTGGTGTCATGCTCTGCTCAGATAAACATTTCTTGATAAAAATACAAACATTTCATGTTCGCATTTTTAGTTCTCTTAAACAATTATTTAAATTCTATAAACATGGCATTTCAATTAGGTGGTAGAATATATCGGTATTAAATTTTTATTCCGTGATCTCTGCTCAGATGTGACAAACACTTCAACAAAGAGCAGGAGAGTAAAAATTTGCCCAGGGAAGCTCAATTCGTAGTCATGCTAATGTTCATAACTTAAAAAATTCGTGTTGTCTGAAATTTGACGGATAAGAAACAGAGGTACATGAATTTCATTGTGAATATAATTAACAGAGAGTAACATGAATCTAAGATACAACAAATCAACAATACACTGTTTAAACATATCAATGGACTATATTCTTAGCTGCAATGCGCGCACCTGTGCTATTGACTTGTACGTAAATATCTCCTTCTGCGTTATCATATTTGAGCACGAACAGATAAGAATACTAGCAAAACATCAACGTGGTTGTGTTGAAGGGCTCAAACAATTTAAAATATAATACTGACTGTTAGGCACCAAGTGGAACATATCCGTGTGGATGACGCCTGAGTCGTCTTTGGCTCCCTGCAGCTTTTGTCTGCTGTAGCCCCCATACACCAGCAGGCGGCCATCATTGAGAGCTGCCATGCCACATGCAGACCTCGCATCCGGCAATTTACCTGCCACACCAAATATATGCAAACATTATGACACATTCAAACATTTTATACAACAAAATATTGAAGAAATCACGCAGTAGCAAAGTAAACAAGATGAACAGTGATATGGAATATGTAAGCATACAAATACAGGCGAATAAAACATTATGAGATATTCAAACATTTTCCAGAGCAAAATATTCAGGAACAACACAGTAGCAAAGTAAACAAAAAGATGAACAGCGAAATGAGATAAGTAAGAACACAAATACAGGCGAATGAAACGAAATACTATTATACTGAAGTTAGTGAGCTCGGTGCGAAATAAGTGATGTTACATTATTCCCTTTGCACATAAATGACAGGAGCAAATAACAATGACCAACACACCTGAAATTTCCAGTTTTAACCACTGATAATTTTCTAAGTCGAAGGCATGTACGTCATTGAAGTATTTGTAGTCGAAACCATTGTCATGGAAGCCACCAAAAAGGAAGAGTTTTTTCTGAGACAGCACCATACGGTGGCCACTGCGGGCCGAAGGACCATCCTTTGCTCTGTAACATAAAATAAGATGATGATTTCGTAATAGCTTTACATTATCTAATTTATGACAGTATAATAGGCCATAAAATAAAGTTTTGAAAAATAATCTCCATAAAAACTCTTCTTATCTCTTCTATGAAATCTACAATACTATCTGAAATAAAATTAGAACAAAATATTACATTACCTTGTTCATAAATACATGAATGCAGCATTAATCTAAGAACTAAAAATTTGAAACAAAAAGCTTCAGCAATCAACAAATTTTTTATTCTACTGTATTTATTTGATTTTATCATTCAGAGAAAAAGTAAAATTATGAACTTGAAAACATACGTGATTTTCCTCCAAGTTTTGTTGGCAATGGAATAGACCCAGAGATCCTTGTAGTGGTAGAACTGTGACTGGGACTTGGATGTGAACTCGCCGCCAAACACCCACAGCTCTCCACCATTCTACATGAATTATATTGAAATTATAATTACATACATAGTTATATATTAATATAATATATAATATATTAAAATTAGGCATGGATGTGGATCCAGGAAATATTAAATGCAAGACAAAATTGAGAAAGTTGAATAAATATGAGCTATAATTGCAATAAATGAACAATTTACATCCTAAAATATCTAATACACGGTTTGCAGCAGGTACTATTTGAATGTTCTAATGAATATTGCTTCACACTTCTTTGCTCAGGCAAAAAAGGACTCTCATACTCTCTTCAATCACTTCACTTGAGACTTGACCACATTTTATCATATAATATATTTGTATTGTAACAAAGAAGATAGTATCAAAGAAACATTGACAGATGTCACTACAGGAGTGTAAGTTTTGAATGGCTAATTCTGTGGAGCTTCGTGTTATTGATACCAATAACAGACCTGTTGAACAGCCACTGTCTGATGAGCACATCTCGGAGGTGGCCCACCAGGACATCGTATGTCATGCCAACGATCTTGCTTGACTGTGTAGCTGTACAGTTCATTGTGCACCATTGTCTGGAAGCTCATAACAATAAGTTACTTGTGAACAAAATAAAAAAATTATCCATTGTAAATATTGTTGTAGGAGCAAATAGGTAACATGGTTGAAAGCATTGATTATTCCTCATAAAAACGTACAGTTTACAGTTTTCCTCACAAAAATATACAGTACACAAACAGTGTTAGATATTGCATAACCAGAGTCCTTCAAAGCATAACATGATATACGTAATTGCACTTACATTTATTCCATTGAAGTACTCTCCAGCCAGCATGAAGAGCTGATCCTTCTCAGGATGCATAGTGAATGAGAAAGCAGATCGTTTAGAAGGTGGAGCTTTGCAGAGTTCCACGACAACTTGCAGCTTCTTCTGATCTGCCTCTGCAAACTGTGCAAGCAGTGTGTCTATATCTTCCTGAAAAAAGATAAAATGAGGTCAGACAACACATCCAATCATGATCATTTTAATTTCTAATCAGTATTAAGAGTTGGCATCAGAGTAGCACATAAACTGAGACCCAACAAACAGGGCAATGCTGTTGAATCAGACACTCAGCTGAATTGTATATTTATTATCTTTCCTCAATCTCATCTAGACAAAAACCAAGTTTAAGTTACTTTGCAGGTGGTTACAGGAAACAGGTGGTTTTCATATGGCCAGTGACAGGTCAGCAGTTGGTTGGAGATTATTGGCTCTGACTGTCTGCACACCATCTTTTACTATATACTCTCACTCGCCCCAATAAATCAGTCTTTGGCCAACTGCCAAGTATTTTAGATAAGTTGTCTATAAACACATTTCTTGACAGAAATCTCTTACCAGAAATTTCATGTCAAATAAAGTTTGCCCCCAAGTTTAGGATAAATTGTTTTTCAGTTCAAAACTACTAAGACAATGTTGATCATGGAACAACAGCTTTGGTAATTATTTTAGAAAAATATTGCTACCACCTTTAGGCATCAAAAATTTGTAAAAGACACTGCATCAACATCATGAATTTCCACTGCAGTAAATAATAATTCCCAAGCTGTTATAATTTTTTTGCTATTAAAAAATGATGACAAATATTACCCTAGCCAAATAAATTGCTGGAATATCATTTCATGAACTTAGTGAAAAAATGCTTAGAAATAAGTACAACCAGTCTCAAAGCTCACAGATATGACAGAGATTCTTAGAACTTACACAATTTATTGTAAGCCCATTTGTGAATTCAACAGTTAATAGAAAAATCAACATAAGAATCAGAATAAAAATAACAGAAGTTAAGTTCAATTAATAGTAAACACTAATAGTTAACACTGTTAAATTTTACTTACCAAAAGCACAAATATGTTTTTTAATTACTGCATTGTAGTATTGAGCTATTTAATTGCTCAGTCAAAAAAAATAGATGTATAAGTAAATAAAATAACAATAAATTGTGCACCTCATAAATGCACACAGCTCTGGCCATCTGCTGTTGGACTCACCTCTCCCTTTGATTGCAAAGTTTTCTTTATCTTTAGATTGGTTTTCTTTTGTGTCTTCGCTGCTGTTTTCTCTGCTCCTTTTCCTTTCTTTTTATCTTTCTTCCCCATTATGATTATGAATTTATAGATAAAACTGATAGATTTAGACCTGAAAAAATACATTATACATTGAAATTTATACTTTTAAACAGAAAACCTAATTTTTCAATTGAATGGAGCTGCACTATAGCGTGTAAAATATCCTTACTTTGAGCCATGACTGGACTGTTGTAGCACTGAATATATTAATTTACAGTTGTGAAACAAACATTCTGAGCCTCAAGTTTTGTTTTTAAGCAAGGAAGACCATATTTGAACAATAACAAGTTTTGCAGAAAATATTAGCAAGATTATTGGAATAAACCTAATCTAAGTCGTTGCTGATAGGCTAATATAGCGCTGCATGGGATCTCTCATATCAAAACCATTCATTTAACCTGTTAAGCAGACAGGGTAAATACTGTCAAATGGGTAATAAGGGATGGGCGGGGTAAATAGGGACAGGGGGGTAAATAGAGACAGTCGTCCCACATTTTGTAGAAGTGTTGTGGCAGCTGAACTAATCAAAATATTGCAAAACTAAAAATAGTGGTATAAAGTTCAACATTATTACTATCTATGTAGCATAAAGCAAATTAAGAAATCATACATTTACTACCTCTAAAAAATCCCTGAAAAATGTGAGAAAAGTGAGATTTTGGAAAAGTACCTCTGCTAAGGTCTGCAGCAAAAAAAAAAATATTGCCATATTAAAAAATGTTGCTTACATAAAAGTTACATACAGGAGTTGGCTTAAAAACGTGATTGACGGAATTTGCGTATCTCATTCCAAAAAAAATGGTGGCCATTTCTGAGCAACGGGTAATAAAGGACACCCCTAAAAACCCATTTACAGTAGAACCTTGATTAGCAAAGGCTCCAGTCAATCAAAAAATCAATTAACAACAAATAATTATGATTACATTTACCTTGCTCAGGGAAAAAAATTTCATTCAACAAAAAATTAATGCATAATCAGTCGTCACAAAATTGTGCATAGAACATCATAGATAGAATTGTGCACAGGGCAACATTGAATGAAGAGTAATTTACCTAAACAATGATTTATTTCTCCAAGAAATATTATGGTTGTCATTAAAATATTCCATCCAGTTTCAGGGTTGTTGTAAATGCACAATGGCTTGTCCATGAATACAGTAATATCATATCAATAATACGATAATATATAGATATGGTAAAATCATATCAATAATGGAAAAACGAGTAAAAAAACACAAAAAAATATAATTTATTCTACATCTACAAAGGAAGAGGAGGACTTCAGAGTACTGTTAGTAATGGAGGAGTACACTTAGCATGCGTCAAATGTTTTAAAATAGAGTTTTATTCTAAGTGTCCCAGACTACCCCGTTCCCAGGGGTAATTTGGGACACTTTTATTTTGCATGTGGCACCTTACAAATAGCCTATGGAATTTTTTTGGAGATGCCATTCAATAGCCCATGGAAAGAGCTTTAAAATGAGTTTAAACTTGTTTATGAAATGTTCAATGGTAAGAAGTTATTAACGAAATGCTCAAAAGTTAAAACCGTCCCTTATTACCCTGTTTGACAGTAAATTATGCATGCAACTACAATGATGGGTGCTGTGACCTTAACCATTGGAATAAGACAGGAATAGAAATAGTACTAGAATACCTCTATAGTTATACTATAGAGACTATGTTAAGAAGCCTTTCATTGCATTGCTTTTTAGAATCACAATGGTTGGGTTTTATCATAAAATGGGTTTTGATAGCTTTTAATGAAATTATGTACCTGATGAAAATTATGTACCTGAAAGAACAATTATATTGATAAGAATATTAGTTATTATAAATACAGACTTAATTTTGGTTTTATTATACTGATATAAGAAGGTACTAAAAGGTATGTACTATTAACAGTTTTTGATGCAAAAGATTGTGCATTGCTCTGTTGCAGGGTATGTACAACTGCCTAGAATTAAACTTTTGCTAAAAGGTAGATTACCCAGATAAAAGGTAGATTACCCTGCTAGAGGCCAAAAAGACGTAAACATTTGTGGAGCACACAATAAATAAAATATTTGTAAATAAATCACTACTGAAGTTTGAGATCAACCTTTTCAGTCTAGCACCATTTTGATTTTGTCACACAATAAAAATCTGTATTTTAGGAAATGAAGCTAAATGAAAATTTTGAAGTTTAATTTTCTTCTTGCTAAGCATCAATTTAGTACATGGCCCCTTCTGCGTCTGCATTGCATGAAACGCAGATTTCTAATAGCTAATCTGGCTAATCAGTAGTGGCCAAGACTGCCAATTGAATTGACAATTGTCAATCGCCAAACATTTTCTGTGTTCAGATTCAGAACTTCCCCAGATATGACAAAGAACCCGAATGAAATAATTTACAGCGCCTTTAAAAAAATCAAAGGTCTCAGTGTAAAAAGATGCTACCAACTTGATACCAAATCATAACTGAATAATAGAAAATATGAGAGCCAACACAACATATTGTTGTAGTTGTAATTGAATTAATTCAAATTTCGAAACAGCCTAACAGGTCACAGGAATGGGAATTTGTGATGGTGAACCCAGAACCATTATATTAATTAACAAAGTTATAGTTGTAAAATGTGCACTGAATTTTCATTTTTGAACGTGTCTAATAATGGATAGGGTAAACGCAGTATATTCCGACATTGTGGGTACCGTAATTCCGACACTTCTCGACTTTTTTCCTATATATTAGACTTTTTCTTAGTTCCATGCATTTGTTGATGGTTGAAATAGTGACATCATACTTTTGCACACCATACTATTGCCAAAACACTAGGTCTGGGCCGTTTGGCAGGAAAATGTTGAGATCCAAAAAGAGGCAGTGCCCGTCACTCAGTGAGAACATTGAAAAATGTGTCAAAGTTGATAGTTGACCTTGCTCTACCAAATAGTGATAAACTGTTTGTGTAGAAAGAATATTATGGTTTGAGACTTTTAAATACGTCTGTGAATGTATTAGGAATCCTTTCAGTACACTTGTATTTGCTGATTTCAAGTGGTAAAAAAATTAATAGAAGTTAAGAGATGGTTTTAGATGCATAAAAACTAATTTGCGTGTGCGCCAATAACGTTATTTTAGCTCTTTGTACGCCAGTAGAAGGGCTTGGAGCCTCGTTTACGCCAGATTAATCCGCGGAAAACGGCACCATCCTGGGTATGGTCAGTTTAGCAAAGGCAGTGACGGTGTGACCCATCACTATAAGCAATTGTAAATGATTGATTTTCTATGTGTATGTTGCATGTGCGTCAGATGTGCCATGGGGATGGGCATGGGCATGGCATGTGAGTCAGCCTGTGAATGCTCTGGTTGTTTTAGATAAGTTCTTTGAAGCGGCTCTTCTGCGGTCGCAGAAGAGCCGGACAGCCGGTGGCTAGTGGGCGGTGTCCCAGTCTGAATCAGAAATTGACAAACTGCCCCGGTCTCGGTGCCCCCCCCCCTTACGCCGCTCATGCCGTCCTGCTTCTGGCGACGCCGACGCAACGCCCGCGCTCACCAGCATCCTTGAAAGTTAAGATGAGGAGATTCTAGGCAGTCTAGCCACAAGCTTCTGCTTAATAAGTTCACACACCTATCTATTCTATCAATATCAAATTATCAACTATATATACAGATTTGTGATTTGCACAGTCGGGCATGGCGCAAAATAACTTACGCCTGTCTTCAACCGTGGCTGTAACCCCACAGCAGCTGAGCAGCACAGAGCTGACAGGTGCTCAGGATTTCCCGGAACATATGAAACGAAATAGATATTGTTGTACTGACTAAAAAAAAACATAACCAGAATATGTCCGGGTCCGGATTTTAGTCTGTACCAACAATATTCTCTTCTTCCCAGGGAGATGATGGAAAAATTTACGGGCTATGTTTTTTCTTATTTAAAATTCTCAACTTTGTCTGGCGGCTGGCAGTCTGTCTGCCTCTCTTCCTATTCGTGCACCGGATGTGGTGTTTTAACAGTGCAGAAGAAAAAGACAGACTGACCGAAGGAAAGAATTATTTATCAAATGTTTCGTTTTACGTGATAAGTATAAAATTTAATTCCAAGTTTTACTCGTTAGGACTATGATTCATCTTGTTAAAACATCGGTTTCATTGTATTCAAAGAGAGTATAAATATCTTCTCAGTTGCATATCATTGTATGCGTAATACGTCTCTTATCTTACTGAAAATAAAGACAATATTTCAGAATGAAACATGTATGACTGCTTCTTGCGACCACAGTTCTGAATTTAAAGTTCTAGAACGTAAAATAACTATATATATATATTTCGATTGTATATTATCGAAATATATATTAATATTTCGATTGTAGCAACGTTGAAAATTTGATTTAGACACATTTATGCATGTATCCACTGCATAGTGGATCCATGTGATAAAAGTTTTTCTATAGTAGACAAGCGTTTCTGGAAAGAGATTCCAACGGAAAGACGAACCGTTGATCCTGTAAAGTTTCTTTTAAGTTTTGTGTCCTTCTCAAACTTTGAATTTTGTAGCTATAAACCTTACTCGTTTATACGACACGTCATTCTGTTATGGTTGAGTCAATTACAATAATATCCAAGACGCTCTAAGATGCAATTATTCCGTGTGATGGAACCTTACTAGAGGTCCTTGATTTTTCTAACTTAAAAATGTGATGTTTTATGAATCGAAAAAATAAATGGAGCGCGGTGTTGTAATTTCTTCTGCGTCTGTTCCTGACCTCTATAGTATATTAAATCCAGCCTCGCTGTAGCCAAAAAGTTTTTGAAGTTGTGATCAAAATTAAACCGGCGAAGAACCTTCTCCGTGCTAACGTTTCACTCTCTCTAAATTGCAAAATATTAAAGATATATTATTTTTGAATAGTATGTATTGTCGGCCAATATAATTTATTTACACCTACGGTGATTAACCTTCCTTTTACTATCAATTGAGTTTGGATACGCCTCACTTGAGCGTCTGTAGCTAACTTGTAGTAACCGTTATTAAAACCATTATGTACAAGTGTTTTATCGTTGATTCGTAATACATATGATCACAGAAGTAGCCTTACAAACTCTAGTGTTCATACTCTTGCTAGAGCGCAATGCTCAGATAATAAAAAAAAATTACAGCAGTTGAATATATGGGTAAAATGAAATCAATCTCAGTTGTACCTTTAAGAGTAGTTTCACTAGTAAAAATAAAATTTAATACAACATTTATATAAAATAAATGTTTTCAAATAATACCAATATTCCGTTTATGATTAACTGAAAACCAAATCCAAGCCTGGACTTGTATAGGTGTGCTTATCCATATGAGCCTAGCTGATGTGACGACCGAGTCGACAGAGGTTCCTGAATGATAATTATCCAGGAAAAAACACCCTCTCTATCTAAAAATGAAGATAAAATATGATTTGTGCTGTGTATTATACAGACGAAACATATCGGTCACCTCGGCAGATAATGTTAACAAATAATCAGAACACATACGTATAGACGATATAAACGAAATATATGCTTACTCCACAGGGGGCGCCGCGATGGCGACTAACAAAAAATTGCGAAAACCGGCGAGTCATAACATCATTTAAAAAATATTATACTGATTTGTGTAATATAATCGCATTTACTGAACATAAAAAAATGTTAGCCATAACTACGCTATTGACATTAATCATAGGTTAAACTTGTAAACATCAGACGTGTGTTTCATCACTGCCAACTCCGTTATCAACATTCGTCCATTGCTATTGGTGAATTACTATACAGAGTTACATCTCCTATCACCGCTTATATTCTCAAATTTAGCGAGCGAGTTTCAACAACCGAAATTGGATTACTGGTGAAGCTTGCATAGCAGGAATAATATGTTTGGTGAGCGATTTATTCCTCAAATACTAAACCTGAATAAAACAAGAAGTAACTAATAATTTAAATTTAGAAATATAATTAATGCGATTTAATTTTTACCAAATAATTCACTAGGTACATATTAGTTCTTTATGATAGAGCTTACCTCAGCGATCAAGTTCAACTTTGTTTCTAGATATCAAATAATAGAGCTAATGCACAAAACAGAAAATATTTTCAATCAGAACAGATTATTTAACTGCCAAGTCTGAGCAAATAGACACGAATATTAATTAGCAAATAATAAGGGAATGCTTTGAAATGCGCGATGCTGATTAGAAAATTATAAGGCATATACAGAGCCGGGCAGCGCTACTTTGAAATGTAGCGCCGCTACAGCTACATGCTCTATATGTAGCGAGCGCTACCGCTACACCCACTAGATTGTAGCGGGCGCTACCGCTACAGTAAAATGTAGCGCCGCTACAATTGCCAAAATTATTGGAAATCTCTAAATATTTATTGTTCTGCTATTGGGATTTACTCATAAACATTTAATGATAATAAAACATTTTCAAAACATATCAATGCAACTTTATTGCAATTAACCTAACCAATTTAGTACTGGATAGATACAGTAAATAAAAGTTAGTTATTTACTTATTTTTATGTTTTACCTTCCCTACATGGATGTCTACTTTAATCTACCAATCTCATAAACATACATATAAAAAATCTGTCTGTATAATTTTTGAGATTGGTAGATTAAGTAGACATCCATGTAGGGAAGATGAAACATAAAAATAACTGTGTAAAAATAACTGTAAGCAAACTGAAACATGAATAAATACCTGTAACATTTACTCGCAAGTCGTAAGCAAAGTGAAATATAAAAATAACTAACATTGACTCGCAAGCAAACAACACGGAAAAATATTTCCATTTAATTAAATTTTTTCTTTAAAAAATGCCAGCATTTCAAATGAACATCCGACAAGATTAAACGCATTGGCTTTAGGATATCCTATCCCAAGGAAAACATCCTCTCCACCGCAGCACTAGAAGGGAGTGGAGTATTGTACTCTACAAAAATCTCACGGAACGGGTTACAGGGAAATGATTCAGGAGCAGGTAAAGCGGTGCTTAGCGGACTTTGTTCACTAGTCGACTAATTGTTCACTAGTCGACTAATTGTTCACTAGTTGACTAATTGTTCACTAGTCGACTAATTGTTCACTAGTCGATCTCCTTCATTGACGTGACTGTGATTTCGTGTTGTCTGGAGTTCATTAAAGAACGAATCAGCATTCTCCTCATCGCTGCTGCTGCTGGTAGCTTGTGTAATTGTGTCAGAAAGCTTCCCATCAACCAGAGAGATCATTTTCTGCCTGACCTCTCTCAGTTTAGATTCGTAAAATCTATCAAGTAAAATCTAGGATTCTAAAAATTAAATAAAGTAAAAGCTAAAAAGTACTATTAAGTAAAATCTAAAGGCTTTATCCATAAATGTAGCGGTAGCGCTGTAGCGGCAAAACCTCGTATCGCTACTTAAATATGCAGCGGACGCTACCGCTACAATTGCTTAAATGTAACGCCGCTACCGCTACTGAAAATGTAGCGGCGGCTACATGTACCGCGCTACTGGCCACCTCTGGGCATAGAAAGAGAGAAGAGATGACGGTCCAATTTTTAGTAACGGCATCTGACTCCCTTGAGTCTGAGGTTTGCTGTTAATACACAGCGAAACTATGGCTTCAATGCTCTACAAGTTTGTATACGAGAGCTTTGTATGACCGATATCTCTTGACGTTTAAATGCAATAAAGGCTTCTCAGCGTGATACTACTAACTCAGGACTAGGTCCCCTCTGCCGCTTGACATGAGTAACCGGAGCAATATTGTCACAAGCCTACTTCCCGAAAAAAAGATACGTTCTAGTGAGCGCAAAATGACTTGCACAGATGGTTGCCGCCACGCCCAATTTAAAAATCTTCTCTGTTGCGTTCAAACGTCCTCAGGTTAATTCACTCAATGATTTACGAATAATTGTAAGAATTACAGTTTGAGGGCATTAATCGAGTCTGGAGCAATTTTCTGTGCAAGACATGCTCATTGCAACTTTCAAATTCGATTATACAATTTTTTTTCTCCGTCTCGAAGAAAGCACATTTACTCGGTCCTTTCAACTTAGTTTTTTGACTCATGTTAAAGGCTAAAGAATTCTGTTGGCACAATCAAAATTTTATTCACGTTTGACTCAGATAAGTGAATTCCTTTCAAAATATCAAGGTTCACTGAATATCTTCTTCAACTTTGAAATGTATTGATCCATTGCTGCCAAGGAGGGGGGGGCTGATCGCGGAAAATTATTCAAATTTAATGTGGGCGAGTAACGTAACTCGAAGCTTTGGAGCCACTGCCGAATTAATTTTATATTTACAACACATGTCATTGAAAAGGAATCAGGAGAACTGAATTTCACTCTATAAGATTCAGCAAAAACAATAATTAGCGCGACCTGTAACGACGAAGACGATACAAGGAAATGAAGAAGCGGAATTAATTTCCGACAACTTTATGTATAAAAATAAATACATTCAACGATTGATCCAAGAATGCTTATAACTAATGAAAAATGGAATGTAATATATACATCACCGAGAGATATTGACGCAAATTTGTAACTAATTAAAAAAAAGACTAGCGATTTCTATATTTAATCGACTTCCTCCATACGCGAGTCATCGGGTTCATCTCCCTCAAGAGGCGGCATCTCTTCGCTCGCTGGCGCCTCGCCCTCGACAGCCTCGTCCTCATCCTCGACTCCGAGGCCAAGCTTGATCATCCTGTAGATACGAGAGGCGTGCACCGTAGGATCCTCGAGGGAGAAGCCAGATGACAGCAGCGAGGTCTCGAAGAGCAGCATTACGAGATCCTTAACAGACTTGTCGTTCTTGTCGGCATCTGCTTTGACACGCAGAGCTTCGACAATGCTGTGATCAGGGTTGATTTCGAGGTGCTTCTTAGCTGCCATGTAACCCATGGTTGAGGTGTCACGCAAGGCTTGAGCCTTCATGATGCGCTCCATATTAGCCGTCCAACCGTACTGAGAGGTAACGATGCAACACGGTGACGACACAAGACGGTTAGACACGACCACCTTCTCTACTTTCTTGTCCAGGACATCCTTCATTACCTTGCAAAGGTTCTCAAGCTTGCTCTTCTTCTCCTCAAATGCCTTCTTCTCATCGTCATCTTCAGGAAGCTCAAGACCTTCCTTGGTCACCGACACCAGCTGCTTGCCGTCGTACTCCTTCAGCTGCTGTACGCAGTACTCATCGATGGGATCCACCATGTAGATCACCTCGAGACCGCGTTTCTTCACGCGCTCCACGAAAGCAGAGTTCGCCACACTGTCCTTGCTCTCGCCTGTGATGTAATAAATGTGCTTCTGCTTCTCTGGCATTCGGGACACGTAGTCCTTCAGACTGCATGCTTCTTCACCGCTGGCAGATGTGTGATAACGCAGGAATTCAGACAGCTTCTTGCGGTTGGTCGAGTCCTCGTGAATACCAAGCTTCAGATTCTTCGAGAAGTGTGTGTAGAATGTCTTATAGCTCTCATTATCCTCTGTGAGCTCGTCGAGAAGTTCCAAGACTTTCTTGACAATATTCTTACGGATGACTTTCAAGATTTTGTTCTGTTGCAACATTTCACGAGAAATGTTCAGTGGTAGATCCTCGGAGTCAACAACGCCGTTGACGAAGTTCAGGTACTCTGGAATAAGATCTTCGCAGTTCTCCATGATAAACACGCGTCGCACGTAAAGCTTAATCTTATTCTTCTGTTTCTTATTCTCGAAGAGATCAAAAGGCGCTCGCTTGGGCACGAAAAGAAGGGCACGGAACTCGAGCTGACCCTCGACACTGAAGTGCTTCACGGCCAGATGATCTTCCCAGTCGTTGGTAAGGCTCTTGTAAAACTCGCCATATTCTTCCTTGGAAATATCATCGGCGTTGCGCGTCCACAGAGGCTTGGTCTTGTTCAGTTCCTCCTCGTCGGTGTACTTTTCCTTAATCTTTTTCTTCTTCTTCTCGTTCTTCTTTTCGGCGTCTTCATCTTCACCCACATCCTCTACTTCAGGCTTCTCCTCATCCTTCTCTTCGTCTTCCTTTTTCTCATCTTTCTTCTCATCTTCTTCCTCATCATCAGACACTTCCTTGTCACGCTCCTTCTCCACCAACAGTCGGATGGGGTACCCAATAAACTGCGAGTGCTTCTTAACAATTTCCTTGAGGCGACGCTCCTCGAGGTATTCAGTTTGATCCTCCTTCAGGTGCAGGATAATCTTGGTACCGCGACCAATAGGCTCGCCGTTGTCTGTCTTCACTGTGAACGAGCCTCCAGCTGACGACTCCCAGATGTATTGTTCGTCGTCGTTATGCTTCGAGACGACGGTGACCTTGTCAGCGATGAGATATGCGGAGTAGAAGCCCACACCAAACTGACCGATCATGGAGATGTCGGCGCCAGCGTTGAGGGCCTCCATGAAGGCCTTGGTGCCGGACTTGGCGATGGTGCCCAGGTTGTTGATGAGGTCGGCCTTCGTCATGCCGATGCCACTGTGGATAAAGCGGATATTAGTGCAAATACTTGAATGAAATGACGCTGGTTCAAAGCCAGCGACTATAATACATCTATTAGCACAATGATCAAGATCACCATACATTAAATCGAATACTCGATAGAATCGGAGCGATGGAAAACAGACCTACGTTCATAACCAATGTCTTTATTAATTCAATCCACACTTAGATAAATAATTGATAAGAGTAGTAAATTACCTGTCGTAAATTGTGAGCGTGCGATCGTTCTTGTTTGGCTCGAGTTTGATGAAAAGATCTTTTCCCGATTCAAGCTTGCTGGGATCCGTTAGAGACTCGTATCTGATCTTGTCCAAGGCATCAGAGGAATTAGAAATCAATTCACGGAGGAAAATTTCTTTGTTGCTGTAGAACGTATTGATGATGAGCGACATAAGCTGGGCGATCTCCGCCTGGAAGGCGAACGTCTCGACGCCCTCAGTCTCCATTTGGGTTTCTTCAGGCATCTGTAAAGTGGAAAGGAGACATTATGGTAAACGTGACACGAGTGGGAGAACTACAGTAACATTTGGTACATCAATTAATTCAGTTTCTAAAAACCAAGACTTAAGCGTGTTGTAGGATTAGCTACCTTGAAAAATTGCGAATGCCTGAGCAGCCTGACAGATATTTAAATTAATTACCATGCACGTTTACTACATAGGAACACATAAGTAGACAAACTTTGAGCCTTTGAGGCAGCTATAAATTTCATAAGAAAACGACCCACTTTGCTCATCAGGCAACTGGTCAACTACTTAAATAGTGAATACGTATATGTTTTATCAATTAGAGAAATTCATTAATTACAAGAAATTTTGATTTCTCAGCACTCAACTGTAGATACTAGACTAGAATCCACTTCAATAATGTTTCTAGATAAATTACCTAATGAAAATTTAGTAGCATAGAAATTGACTTATCGATGTGTTCGGACAAATATTCCCCTTATGAGTGTTAGCAGCAAAATCATTGAAAAATCCGACAACCCCCAACTCGTGAAATCGCCATAGGAAACTAGCGAAAAAAATAACATGAAAATTAATCATGTCATTTCATTATTATAACTAAAATAATTTTCGCCCATTTAAATACAATTAGAAATAAGCTAAAAGTCACATTAAAATGCGCGAGGGTTAGAAAACATACTAATCATGATCGAACCTGCATAATGACCGAATTTTATTTAGATTATAAAAGTATATCGATGATGAAAAACGTGTGCAAACCGACCATGGAACCTTCCACCAAACATTTAGTTAAATCATGTCGCTACAAATATTAGTGTCTTACCTTTTTTGATCAAGTAAAAACAAACGCAATTCAAGTTCAAGTTCGGACTTGCTCTTCGCTGCGCAGCTGGCGTTACACTCGTACACTGCGACTGCCTGTTGCGGCTTCAATAACCCGGCTCGCGATCCGGAGAGCTTTTATACATTCGGCGGCAGACCTTCTAGAACGTTCTGGTATCTTCTGCTTGGCTGGTATCGATTATTCTCTCTCACTGGCCTCCCAACACAATGTTTGTGCTGGTGTTAAAACAAAAATCTCTCATATACTCGCGTATTAGAATTTAGAATGCAATATTCACTCATGTATCGGATCAAGTAGTGTCTGATTCCAGCGTTAAATAGAAATAGAATACATTGGATTGATTCACCGGTTTGTTGCATGTTTGTTGGAAGTCTATTCTGCAACGGAGGTGGAGAATTTATTGTAGCATGACAAATTTTTTTATAAAGTCCGTGAGTCTGCGCGACTGAAAGTTTACCCGGTCGAATGAGTGGTGATCCGCATAGAAAAACTGCTAAATTATCCATAATTATTCGAGCATCCATTGAAGATCCTTCTTGTGTTCATTCCTCGAACTCGAAGAAACCAAAATAAATGATACAAACGAAATTTTCCAACTTGCTCGATTTTTAAGCTTATTTTCAGCAAAATTAATGTAATTAAAGGCTTGTATTGCTTGTAAGTGTGACGTGGTGGTGTAAAACTATACAATACCTCGTGCAATCAAAATGGCCGGCCGCACAGCGTGTAAACTGACGCTTGCTGACTCGTCTCTGTTCCTGCACTTCCAAATATCACAAACTCTATCAACATTTTCTAACATTCTTAATCGATGCCTACTTTTCATTCCACGATCACAACAACAACAACTATTTCATCGAATTCTTATGCATGCACTCACTCATTTATTATGAATTAATCAAATTTGTATGTTTCGTTCAATCATTACACTAATTTCGATAGACGTTAATGTGATAACGCACTGTGGTGATATTCAGTAATTTAAAGTAAGAAGTCAGAAGAATTGCAGGGCAGATCTGGGAGCGCCGATTTCTTCAATGCCTGAAATGTAAAATGAGTAAGTACCGTACCAATGTACTGCCGCTTAGAACATCCGCGTGTGTGTGCACGCCTCATTGTTTGCAATATTTTATCTAATAAGAAATAATGAATCAGTGGGTGACAATTAACAAGTCAATAATGTTTCAACTGGAAAAAAGAATAATCTTTTTTAGAATAAAATGCATGAAACAGACTTTCAGTTCTGTCGGCGTTCAATGGTGTTGCAAGTGCTTAAAAGCTAACAAAATACAAAAAAAGAATTTTTCATCGCCAATTGTGCTTAAAAAATCAATAATGATGTTTATATGCAAATGAGAGCTTTCAAATACGAATTTATTCCATTATACCTACTTGAACATAGCATTACAAAGCAAAGAGAGGGTCGTTTCTGTTTTATTTTACATATTTTGATTAATCTCGAATGTTGTTTTCAACATAAAAAAATTTACCGCGGAACAGGAGTCGAATATTCATGAATATTTGTACCTCTGTCTATGAATATTCGAACTGATGAGCTTTCACAGTGTAGTACTTGGATGTCTAGTGAAACGGTCGATAAATTTCTATCAGCTATATTATGTTAATGAGTTGATAAAAATATTAAAGTGATTGAGGACGCAGCCCTGCATAAGAAACGTCCATTATAATTCACTATACATGCCACCACCGCATGGCCGTCTTGCAGCTCGATACGCTTCCCGCCACGACACGCCACGACACGGAGAGCTTATCCGCGTTCACGAAGTTTCTTGGTCGAGAATTTTCTTAAAAATCAAGGTTTGAATAGTCTTAAAAATAGAACACTGTTTGAACATTTTAAATTCTATTTTGGATAGAAGGGCAAATTTTTAAATACAATAATGTCCCATGGGGCAGATATGAATGCAGTGTTAGGAAAACATTGATAATTCAACAAAAAGTTTGATTGAATGCCTCGTTAAATTAAAAAAAGGTAATAAATTTAACAATAATAAAATAATGAAGTCCACATTTGAACCGAATGGGTATATTGAAATCAAATTGCATCTTGAAGTGAAATACCTGTAGAAAGTGATTATTCTGAAATTGAGCATTTATCTAATTATTTACTAAGAAATTATTCAGGAGCATATCATAAATTCAAATAGTAATATAATTAAACCTAATGCGATCTACTGCAACTTTGCCTTTTCCTCATGACAGGGTCCACGCCATGGGCATGATGCACTTATTGTACTAGCAGTAGCACCGACTCAAGTCCCAGCTTCATGGTAATCCAGCATATAAATCTGGAATATCCACTAAACTAACTAAATAATTTAACCATCTAAATTTTCGTCCCGTAATTTTGAAGTTGGAAGAATCATAGCTAGTGCTTCAATGAGCACAAACGGACAATAACAAGATATACAGTCTATATGTATCCCTAATATTCATAAGAAGCATTCGTGGAAATTCCACGCCCATAGAAGTTTCTCGAATGATCTGGAAGGCATTCGTCTGCCAGTATATAAGCTGACCGACCACCACCACCACCAGACACGTCTGAGTAACCTCGAAGAACGGTGTGCGCTGCATTGCTCTGCTCCTGTGATCTAGCGTTCCTGTAATTTTATTCAGACAGCCAACTGAGTTTCGCAAAGGTATTTATTCATCTTATTAGATGTTTGCGCAATTTAAAATTCTACATGCCTTTTTATGTTCTATTACTAGTATTAGTATATAATATTGAATCATTATTTGAAATTGAATGTACGCTATTGAGTATTATAATCAATTCTTTCAAGTTTCAATTGATCATCTATAATCAATAATGCGATTATCACTTATGTCTTATGCCTTATGTTGATAACGCAGTTAATACTTATTACTTAACTCACGTCAAGGAAACTTGATTGGCAAAATTATAAATTCCAATCAGAAAGTACGCTAATGAGAATTACAGTACTAAATACTAATACTTTGATAGTAGGCCAATGAGAATGATGGCTTGCGATCTTGAGAAAAAATACCAAATTATTTTTTAAACGTCGTATTGTTTTGCATTTGCAATATAATGCGGTAAATATTTGTTTGCAGGTTGCAGCAATGAGCAATGCCAATGTATAAATGTTGACTATTGAATAGAATAGAAGTTTCGGCACTGAAGAAATAGGCCCATTGCCTACGAGAGGGTGGGTAATAGCAGTCCTTATTTTTTCTGACTGCTGAGTGCTGACGCAAATATCTCATTGCAATCTAGAAACCAGTTTGTTGAAAAATCACCACTTACATGTAGTAGGTGTAGTTTTCTGTATCGTTATATCTTAAATGTATTTTTAAATATGCACATATTTTGCCAATACTATATTGGTCATGTGCTTGTGCAGTTCATAAAGGTATTCTAATTATTTCTAACTATTCTTACGCCCCGCTGTAGAATTGCTTTTAGAATTGGTTTGAATGAGGTAATGAATAGCTACTGTTGTTATCTGCATTGTTACACGTTAAACATATTTCCATTTTTTTTTTACATTTCAGATGCCTGAAGAAACCCAAATGGAGACGGAGGGCGTCGAGACGTTCGCCTTCCAGGCGGAGATCGCCCAGCTTATGTCGCTCATCATCAATACGTTCTACAGCAACAAAGAAATTTTCCTCCGTGAATTGATTTCTAATTCCTCTGATGCCTTGGACAAGATCAGATACGAGTCTCTCACGGATCCCAGCAAGCTTGAATCGGGAAAAGATCTTTTCATCAAACTCGAGCCAAACAAGAACGATCGCACGCTCACAATTTACGACAGGTAATTTACTACTCTTATCAATTATTTATCAAGTGTGGATTGAATTAATTAAGATCTTGGTTATGAACGTAAGTCTGTTTTCCATCGCTCCGATTCTATCGAGTATTCGATTTAATGAATGGCGATCTTGATCATTGTGCTAATAATTGTATTATAGTCGCTGGCGGTTTTGAAACAGTGTCATGTCACTCAGGTGTTTGTACTAATATCCTCTTTATCCACAGTGGCATCGGCATGACGAAGGCCGACCTCATCAACAACCTGGGTACCATTGCTAAGTCCGGCACCAAGGCCTTCATGGAGGCCCTCAACGCTGGCGCCGACATCTCCATGATCGGTCAGTTTGGTGTGGGCTTCTACTCCGCATATCTCATCGCTGACAAGGTCACCGTCGTCTCGAAGCATAACGACGACGAACAATACATCTGGGAGTCGTCAGCAGGAGGCTCGTTCACAGTGAAGACAGACAACGGCGAGCCTATTGGTCGCGGTACCAAGATTATCCTGCACCTGAAGGAGGATCAAACTGAATACCTCGAGGAGCGTCGCCTCAAGGAAATTGTTAAGAAGCACTCGCAGTTTATTGGGTACCCCATCCGACTGTTGGTGGAGAAGGAGCGTGACAAGGAAGTGTCTGATGATGAGGAGGAAGATGAGAAGAAAGATGAGAAAAAGGAAGACGAAGAGAAGGATGAGGAGAAGCCTGAAGTAGAGGATGTGGGTGAAGATGAAGACGCCGAAAAGAAGAACGAGAAGAAGAAGAAAAAGATTAAGGAAAAGTACACTGACGAGGAGGAACTGAACAAGACCAAGCCTCTGTGGACGCGCAACGCCGATGATATTTCCAAGGAAGAATATGGCGAGTTTTACAAGAGCCTTACCAACGACTGGGAAGATCATTTGGCCGTGAAGCACTTCAGTGTCGAGGGTCAGCTCGAGTTCCGTGCCCTTCTCTTCGTGCCCAAGCGAGCGCCTTTTGATCTCTTCGAGAATAAGAAACAGAAGAATAAGATTAAGCTTTACGTGCGACGCGTGTTTATCATGGAGAACTGTGAGGATCTTATTCCCGAGTACCTGAACTTCGTCAACGGCGTTGTTGACTCTGAGGATCTACCACTGAACATTTCTCGTGAAATGTTGCAACAGAACAAAATCTTGAAAGTCATCCGTAAGAATATTGTCAAGAAAGTCTTGGAACTTCTCGACGAGCTCACAGAGGATAATGAGAGTTATAAGACATTCTACACACACTTCTCGAAGAATCTGAAGCTTGGTATTCACGAGGACTCGACCAACCGCAAGAAGCTGTCTGAATTCCTGCGTTATCACACATCTGCCAGCGGTGAAGAAGCATGCAGTCTGAAGGACTACGTGTCCCGAATGCCAGAGAAGCAGAAGCACATTTATTACATCACAGGCGAGAGCAAGGACAGCGTGGCGAACTCTGCTTTCGTGGAGCGCGTGAAGAAACGCGGTCTCGAGGTGATCTACATGGTGGATCCCATCGATGAGTACTGCGTACAGCAGCTGAAGGAGTACGACGGCAAGCAGCTGGTGTCTGTGACCAAGGAAGGTCTTGAGCTTCCTGAGGATGACGATGAGAAGAAGGCATTTGAGGAGAAGAAGAGCAAGCTTGAGAACCTGTGCAAGGTAATGAAGGATGTCCTGGACAAGAAAGTAGAGAAGGTGGTCGTGTCTAACCGTCTTGTGTCGTCACCGTGTTGCATCGTTACCTCTCAGTACGGTTGGACGGCTAATATGGAGCGCATCATGAAGGCTCAAGCCTTGCGTGACACCTCAACCATGGGTTACATGGCAGCTAAGAAGCACCTCGAAATCAACCCTGATCACAGCATTGTCGAAGCTCTGCGTGTCAAAGCAGATGCCGACAAGAACGACAAGTCTGTTAAGGATCTCGTAATGCTGCTCTTCGAGACCTCGCTGCTGTCATCTGGCTTCTCCCTCGAGGATCCTACGGTGCACGCCTCTCGTATCTACAGGATGATCAAGCTTGGACTCGGAGTCGAGGATGAGGACGAGGCTGTCGAGGGCGAGGCGCCAGCGAGCGAAGAGATGCCGCCTCTCGAGGGAGATGAACCCGATGACTCGCGTATGGAGGAAGTAGACTAAGCTTATGTTGAATAGTAGCCGTTTTTTTTATAATTTTTCATGATTATCATCATCATACGTTATATTAGTGGTTAATTCTGCTGTATATAATTCATTCCATTCGTCATTCCTCGGATCGTGTTTCTATATGCGATGTGATACTAATTTAATTTTTCAATAAAGTGGAGTATTATTTGGTGTGTCGTGACTGAACCTTCTTAAAGCGGTTAGGAATTCGTCTGATGCATTTGTTTTTTGACAATTCTGAAATGCTATCAGATGTGCTCAACAATATCCTAACATGATTGGAACTTATACTCGTACAGCGGTTATGGAAAAGTATGCACTAGCAAATATTCGATGTTGAGTGTTCGAGGTGTCCCTGAGTTTCACTGTTCTCCAATGATCAGCAAGTCAGAACTTGCAGATTTGTTACACGCGTGTCTGCAAAAATTGTATTAAAGCAAATAAACCTAAACCTAATTAAGAAAGTTCGATTGAGTTGAAAAATATCAACTCTAACCAAAGTTCAGCTCGTTTTACTTGGGTTCGTTGGTGATTTTAACGACAAAAAAGGAGGCACCAGTTACGCTGAAAATGACTTCAGGTGGAGTGCTAATACCTCAGATTTGACAGGCGAGCACGGGTCGTTTACCAAACAGCTTAGTGGCACTGGCCGATGATTGGTCGACAATTATATAATTGGAAACGATTAACAAATGCTTTTAATCACCACAGCGATGGCAATTTGGAATTCATTCGAAGATGGCCGGTAGATAATTAGTTATTACTGAAGTCTCTCAACACGATATGTGCCTGCAAAGGCGCTCAGGCCGCTCTCAGGAATTAGTGTCTGGCAGACAATCGCTGTCAAGCATGCCATGAGTGAAGTAATCAGCGTAATTATGAATTTTGAGGCTGATGTAGGTGAATCAATGAAACTTGATTTAATAAATCGTTATTTGATGGGATATGTCTGATTGGGAACATGCACTAATACTACAATAATATAGTACAAAGAGAGGGTTCCGATGAAATACTGCTGACTCCTAAATTTATATTTGGAAACAAGTGCAAATCTTAACGTAATGGATTCGAATGGATTCCAAATTGAATATAAATCCATTTATATCGCTGCAATTTCATACTTTATCAGAAGACATACTCGAAAGTGCGGACTTTGTTACTCTCCACAATTCAGCCGAACTTGATTATTCTTTTTCACTCAACCAAACTTTTTTGCTCATATTAATTTTACCAAACTTCGTTGTTCGTTTATGCTTAGCCGAACTTGCTTACGCTCAGTCACAAAACCGATGTTCATCGCCCTTGTCAACTTGGTTGATTATAATTAACTTGGTTGTATTTTCACTCAACCGAACTTAGTACGCTACAGACGGCCAGGCATGACGTTGTCTCACTCCTAACGCTGCCACATATCAGCGTAATTTCAGCACTTGCAAGTCTTGGCCAAATTTCCTTGCAAGGGCTGAAATTACCGTGTAGTATACCAAACCAATATTTCTAAGCTCACTCTGTCTGAATTTTCTTTACAGTATTAGCCATTATCCACGCATTGTTTGTTGGCATCTTGGCTACCATTTCTACCGTTCAGTTAGAGTGCAGCTCACTGGTCGTGATACACACTCCTTTCAGTCGCAGTCCTAGTTAACAAAACATTGATATACGATCTGATAGTGTTGGAGAGATCACGAGGAGAGTGAAGAGGGTTTGTAGCACAACTATTTATTCAGATAATTAAATCATTACCCACATACTTAGAGAACAAGAATTCATCAACGGTTTAGTGCGAATTCTTTTCAAATAAACAGAAATATTGTGTCGGCTAGCAATTTGCCATTGAAATCGACATACGAGATTGATTCTCGCCTAAAATTTACCTCTAGAAATATTTGCCATTTTCCATTTATTTAAGCTAAGGCTTGAAAATTTTCGTAGCCGATACTAAAAACATGCCCATATTTCAACCAAGAACCATAACATTTATTGGAAGTTATATCGAGAACAATAAGGAATGTTCTTAGCTAAATTGAGCGTAACTGAAAATTCTGTTTTGACGTCATGCAGAACTGATTTTACAAATATAGTTAACATTCTTAAGAATTCATCGACTTCGTCGCATCCTCTTAGTAGAGGTTGCAAACTATACCAAGGGTTCAATGCAACAAAAAGGGAACAACATAAACTTGAGTTTATGCGTCAAGTTCATGGACGTGGACAGGTTGAAACAGTACAGTTAGAAAAGTATTGTAAACTGGGAAAAGAATTGAAATTTCGACGGTGGTAAGCAAGGAAAACTACTAAAGACATACTGTTTAGCTGCGTAATTCCCACAGGAAGTAAGTTGCTGTACAAGTCGACTATGCGAGGAGCGAAACTCCAAAGCACCAGAAGTTTTGCCACTCATCCCGTGTTGATAACGACACAACACACATTTTATCTCTCTACATCGAACACGATTACACTAACCTCAAAATTTAACATATGCGAGCGGGGTTCCATAGGCCAGTTTGTTTAGAGAAGCATCTACCGTAACCGCAACATTCACCATACTACAGGACACATGATTATCCGAAAATCGTTTTTTTATTCGTTTGTGCCTTTTTCTTCATCTTTTATGAGCCCGACTATGAGCAATTCTTGTGCTTATGCTCGTTCAATGCGGAGAACTCGAGCAAATTTCGCGGGCGTAAGCCCGCGAAATGTGAATTAAAAACTTGGTCTTAGTCCTCGCCATCGCGTAGAAGGCGAGGATTTTCTTTCGCTTTATAACAAACCAATTCATCAAAAAATAGAGATTAGCTTTAACCAACGGTAATATAAACAACTATAACCAGAGTACGATCAGGAACCGAGGGTTAAAATACATATCCATTTCTTCAATGATCTTATGCTAAATTTATATAGTAAATTGAAGCTTAAATTGCACCGACAAGATGTACATTAAAATATATTCCATTAATCTAATTTTTAGTTAAACAAATTAACATTTAGCCGAGGATGAGTTTTAGCTTATTATCAGTTCTATGGTATGCGTAGACTAGGCAACATTTCGTAGCTTCAATGGAACCAGTCAAAACAATCCAGAAAATCTATGATCTATGCCAATAGCAATAGATTAGAAATCTAAACTTTTTAATTAGAATGAACACAATCCGAGATCAAACGTCCACAATGAAGAGAGAGCAACCTTACAAGTTTACACATAAAGTTTTATCAATAGAACATTAAATCTTGAAAAATAGTAACAAAATACGCTTAGCCAATGGCAAAATAGCACCAGATGTTAATATAAAATCATGGGAAAACAGGCAAAAAAATATAACTCAGTACTAACTGCAGTGAGTGACAGAGAGCGCATTTTCTTGTCGACGAAACATGAAGTCACGGACGGACAGGTAGACGGACATGGCGAGCACAATAGCTCCTTTTTTCCATAAATGAGAAAATGCGCTAAAAAGAAAACGATTATTGTTCGTGGAGAAAACAAACGAGAAGGCCGTGTTTAGTGGATGGCGAGGAAGGCGGCAAGCGAGGACGGAAGGTCGCCTGGCAGCACAGGGACGCGGTGACGCCGCATCGTCCTGGCGGCGAGGCACTTGAGGGGCGGGACGGGTAGCGCCAGAGGGTCGATCAGCCATGCGCGGTTACCGCGGAGCACAACGCCTGCGTGGTCGCCCCAAAAGTTGGCCTGGTCCAAGTGGGCGCCACGCTCTAGCAATATCTTGAAGATCTGCATACAACAGCTGCATTTAAGAAATGATTCACAGTCCAGGAGCATTGTTCAATTTAAAGGGAAGCAATTTTCTCGATACAAAGAAAATACTCAAATAGTATATCGACCGTACGTACTACTTCAGAAAGCTAACGTACACACTCATGACATGATATAAGTAAACGAAACCTGGCAACAAGTTTCTCACCTCTTTCTTGTAGTGCCTCTCGTGAGAAGCTAAGAAGAGCGGCGAGCAGCCATCTCGAGACCTGGCGTTGACGTTAGCGTCACAGTCGAGCAGGAGTGATGTCACCGCAGGATCAGGGAAGTGCGAGCTCGTGAACTGATTGGGCGCACTGCCAGACATGAACGTAAGTTTGCCGTTCGTCGCGCTCAGATGAAGTAAGCTGAACTGGTTGTCTGTCGTGACAGGGTTCAAGCGAACTATTTTGGTAATGTAATGGACAAGCTTCTGCATCTGATCTTTGTTGGGCTCAATGAGTAAATTAACGAAAATCAAATAAATGAAAAGAGTGAGTGACTGGTCAAAATCGCACTGCTGACGTCGGAATTCAGGCTTTATCGAGAGTAACTCCGTGCATTGCTCGAACTGATCACCTATCAAGGTGAGTGCACGGAAGACATCTTCGAACACGATCACCCTCTTGACTTCCGCAGGAGGGTAAGCTTCAATGATATCAAGCATGAGCTTCATGAGAGCGTTTGAGCTCAAGTTCACTTCTGTATTGAGCATTGTGTCATTGATAATTCTGATATTGAGAGCATGCAACCACAGCTGGATGCAGCGTTGATATTGCAATGTATCAGCATATGCAGCTCCGCGTATCATGAGTCGGTATATCGTGTCTTTGTGAGCGCCGCCCAACACCCGCAAGCAAATTAAAAGACTTTGCATCCTTAGCGAGTCTTGGTCCAGAATTATGCTATCAAGATCGGCCTGCGACACGAACTCTGCGACGTAATTGAAGTCCATATGAGGCGGGCTAATCTTCTTTGCAATACCAGCCTCCTCTCTGATCTGAGCTGATATACGCCAGTGATTGATGGCTTCTTGAACGTTATTTCGCTCGTCGAGATAAGTCGACCCCAGGACTTCGTGGCAGTCGGCTATTCGTTCTATGGGCAATTCAAGCTCGGTAATCAAGTACATAAAAATTGGGAGAGCTCCTTTAATGCAGGCAATTTGCACGGCGTCGTCGTTGAAGCAGCTCTTGATGAACGGGTCAGCACCGCGTTTGATGAGGAGCTTCACTGTTTCGAGCCTGTGCTCTTCTATAGCGTAATGTAGAGCTGTCTTGCTCTTAATATCTTTGGCGTTGATGTTCGCTCCATGGTCGAGTAGAATTTTGCACAACTCTACATTCTGCACAGAGTTGATGAGGCAAGTTCCTCCATTGAAATTCGATTTTTGAACGTCCGCTCCCGATTCCACGAGGAACTTGACCACTGAAATGTGGCTCATGTAACAAGCGCTGCGCACTGAAGTTGACCCGGTATCAGATTCGCTATTGATATAGGCACCTTTAGAAATGAGCATTTTGACTACTTCCAACTGTCCCGCGACGGCTGCACACCATAACGGCGTCACAAAATGATTAGAACGGTCTTCAGGAACTTCGTAGATGCCTTTGAGCTCGATATCTGCACCGCATGTAGAGCAGAGGTACTCAACCACCTCAGCAAGACCGCGCTGGCACGCCAGGAACAGAGGGGTGCAGCCAGACGATTTCCAATTTACAAATTCCTGCCTGCTTTGCTTGGAGAAGCTCTCAATTCTGCGCCGTAGAAGGTGGCTCAGGCCTTGATCTGGTCCCATTTCTTTAATTTGCTGAACAAGCTCAAAGAACAATCGGCGGAGTTTAGCTACCTCATCATCTCTGGGACTTGGCCATAGAAGACTGCTGGGGTTGAAGAAACTGTCCCCAGACATATCCATGATGACACAGGTTCTTCTTACCAATAATAATGAACAAAGCTAAAATCCTCACAAGTACTTCAAAAAATATAGCATCTTTATCTTAGCTTGTCTAATGGACTCAAAATATTCTCCTCAGTATACAAAAAGAATTAACTATTCCAATGGATGCATAAAATACTTCAAATTGCAAATAATTTTATATGAGAATGATATGTGATTACATTAAGATAATTCCTGGGAAAATGAAGCACAGAAACCTGTCAGTGTAGATATACAAGTATTAGCTACAACAAGTTTGGAAGAAATATTCAAATTTTATTGCTGATTAAAAAATATACTGATGCTGTATTCATTTTAAATGTACCTAATAAAACAAAAAAATAAATATTTTCTCAACAGAAATGTGAATTTACTCCAGTTCTATAATAGAAATAGTAAGAATGATGCTGATTAAATAAATATTTGATGGCCTCCAGCTTCTCTGAACATTTTACTATGTATAAAATGCCCTGCCACAGCTCCCAGCCTTATGCTAGATCATGACCTAATGCTGTTCCCTTCTTTATACTAGATAATAGCATCCTGTAACTCCAAGCCTTTTATATACTAGATAATGACCTTCTGCTCGAAGCCTTTTACGGTATATGTTAGATAATGACCTCCTGCTCTCAGCCTTTTACTAGATAATAGCCTACTGCTGCTCCCAGTCTTTTACTAGATAATGCCATCCTACTGCTCCCTTCCTCTTACTAGATAATGGCTTCCTGCAACTCCCAGCCTCTTACTAGATAATGGCCTTGTACAGATCCCTTCCTTTTACTAGATAATGGCTTCCTGCTGCTCCCAGCCTCTTACTAGATAATGGCTGACAGCTGCTCCCAGCCTCTTACTAGATAATGGCTGACTCTGACAGCTGCTCCCAGCCTCTTACTAGATAATGGCTGACAGCTTCTCCCAGCCTTTTAATAGATAATGGCTTCCTGCTGCTCCCAGTCTTTTACTAGATAATGCCATCCTAGTGCTCTGAGCCTTTAACTAGATGATGGCATCATGCTGCTGCCAGCCTTTTACAAGATATTGGCCCATTAAGGAAAATTGCGCCACCCAAAAATTAAATAAAAACTCCCATGCTGCAGTCAATTTCACCCATTACTAGCTTTTGGCTAACTATGATGAAAAATAAGTTGAATGGCAAATGGCACCATTCTTTGCAATTACCTGTAGAATGATAGTTTAAACAGGCAATTTCTGCCTAGTATTTCAGATTGGCAAGCTGCCTTGAAGGACACATGAGTTGCCACTTAACAGATCAAACACTTGACTTGCCACAGGCCCTTGATATAAACCCTATAATTAAAACACTATTCTGGAAAATCAAACAGATGCCAGATGCCCAGCCCAGAGGCCAGGGCCCACCTCTAATGAGACAAAATCCTGTACTTGCAGTAACTTTCACCAGGTTTCATAGCCCTTGCTCAATTTAATTCATAGAATATGAGAAATGATGCATAATTTTGCCTGCAACCTTCAAAAATCGTTCATTAAACAATAGTTTTAAACCACAATTTTTGGAAATTCTGCCCAGTACTCTAATTAATAAGAAAATTGGGCAAAAGCCACCTGTGAATTAAACATGAATGGTTGTGAATCTGCCCAATTTCACCCATTTCTGTGGATTTCTCCCAATTTATCCATCCAATGGCCTACTTTTACCTGCAATTTTTGAAAATCACATCTGGCATCTGCCTAATAGTTCTAAATTGGCTTATATTGGCCCAGTATTAAAGACAGCATATTATAATTATTGGTCAGTGACTGACCAATAATTGAATAATATGCTGTCTGATGGTGACCATCACTTCACTGGACTGACGGTCACCGTCAGTCCATTGTCCAGCTCTGGCAGTGGTCACTACTCACTAGCCTAGTCAGTAGTGAGACTCTGCCGCCTACTGGTAGAACAGGTAGATAGGAACTTTCCTAGTTTCCTATAGTAAGTTACTAAGTATAGTCATGTTATGTTATCAGCTCACTTATCATGTAGCCTATAAAATCTCACAGCTTCTAAGTGACTAATTTTTAATACATTTTTATTCTTGCAGGTGGCAGCCCAATTGTACACTTTCATTAACAATTAAATAGGATATAATTCATGAATTATGATTCATGTAGCATGAATTTCACAGCTCAAAAAGAGCAGGAAAGCTCTACTAGTCATGGCTTGAAAAATAAGAAGCTGTTATGATCAACTTAAAAATAGTTAAAATGTACATTTCGATGGAATTTCTCAGTTCTTACTTCCAATCAGTCTCTATTGTAAAAATTTGATCTGTTTACCCAATCAATCATGACACAGACTGTCAGACACAAGATATAATTTTGCATCTTCCTGGTCCTGCAGGGCTTCGTCTACTGACTACCTACTCTACTGCAGTCTGCAATTAAGTACTACGCAGTCTACGCTCACTTCGCTGCAACTCAGCTTGCTGTGCTGAAAGTTTCATCGTGCATTGGCAATTATAAATTACAAGTGACGGTGAAGTCAATTTAGTTGCCTAGCGATTAGGTACTAGCAGCATTCCACGAAAAAAATCTTACACAGCCAGCGCCAGCATGCGCAGCAGCACAGTCCACGGTCAAATCGCACCAAGAGTCTCAGCTGTTCCAAGATTGCCAGATGGGCCTTTTTCAGGCCAAATTTAATAAATGTGGCCTTTTTTCATATGCATTGGCCTGGCAAATTTTTTTTGGGCCGTGACGTTTTTGGCCTTTTATAAAAATTACGTTACTCTCCATTTTTTTAATTTTTTTTGTCCTCCGCTCAAAATTTCGTTTTACACAAGACGAGTACGATTAAATTTCGACATGTAACTGTGTCAAAACTTCGGATGAGGAAGTAACACTAACACAGGCCGAGTGCTGCAGGTTGCACCATGGCTCAGCTCAACCTTGTTCACTCAGGGATGCTTCACTCACATCCAGTTACTACATAACTACATCACCTACAGTCCTACACATCACAACATCATCTTTATACCGCAAAATGATTTTTTTGTAATAAATCGATTTTCATCTTGTACGTATTAATCTTCTACCGTCAATGCCACTAACTTATATCGCTTTGCTGGCGACACGTCTAGCATGCATCAACCAAGCTGCAACGATGTAGGACAACCGCGACCATACAGCGGGTTTGCACTCTACTTATACTCTATAATTTTTTTTAGTTTACTTTCATTGCAACGTGCGCTTAGACGTACCATTTTTTACCATTCAACATGTCGCTCAAATTGCTTACCTGTTATATTTTATACTGAGTTTGTCAGTAGTTGCATGTAATACTGGGATAAATTTTTTAAAATGCAGTGTAGGTTATAATGATAGTTATTCACTCTAGTGAATCATCAATAAAAAAATGAATACCGAACACGGATTTCCTTTGCTTCAAGTTTCATCCGCTAGAGGCCACTATTTTTATGCATTGCAATAGTATGAATACTGACTTCAGTTGTTCGTCACCTTGCCAACTATTATCGTCTTCAGTCAGAGTTGCCAGATGGAGGCTAGAGAAAAGGCCAACTTAGATAAAAAAAATTAGCCAAAATCGGTCAATTTAAAATTGATTAGAAAAAGTAAATGCAATGTAGTTAAATCATTTGCATTGTACACATTTACTCTTTAGGCTCCTAGAAAAGAAAAAGCGCACTAAGTTTACTGAGTTTACGCAGAATAACACCTCTCGGCAGAATAACCGCCAATGCCACCACATAAGCCGCCAGCTAGCAGCGAATTGCAAGTTACTCATCAATCGTAAATAAAAAACGGTGTAATACATGTCAGAACGACGATTTGTAGGATTCGATTGCCAACTAACAACTATGAAGCTATTCGTTCGATCACGCTAATAAGTTGTGGCTTTGTGTTAACGAAATAGTTTCGTTTGCAGGACGGCGACATAACTAATGACTAATGTGGCTAATAGCTATAAGGCATGACTGGCCTGGCTAATGTTGCCGATTGTTGCGCCTCTGCACGGCCTCTGGCGTGCTCAAAATAGAATTCACAATTTTTGAATGACTATAAGAACGCAAAAGTATTTGTAACCGCTGCTTTGCAGTCCAAGATGGTTACGTACCATTCTAGTAATGGTCTTCACGTTTACTGACAGTAATTCACACAAGGGCATGAAACTATGTATATTCAACACAAAAATATTTTATTACAGCAAAGTTTCGAAAACGGACTTCAAGTTATTGTCACCGGTCTAATGCCGCAGGTTGAAATTATTTGCAATTTTGTCTGCAAAGAGATTAGGAGCTATTACATACAGTAATAAATTCTACAACCATTCTTAAACATTGAAGTAAATAGTTGAATTTTAGCTAACAAGGTTACATGAAGCCACAAAAGTGGTGTTAAACGTGCTAGGAGATTTAAAAAAAAAAAATTATGACGTTCAAAAGACGCTACATATTTTTTTTAAAGGGCGTTGATGCCACCCTGGGGACCGCTATTTGTGGTGGGTTCCTCATTGGTGTGCGCCATGACGTGGTGGTCAGTCGCCAAGAAATTGGCTGTAATCTGTCACGCTGTTTACTCCTGACACTAATAAATTTAGTGCACATCTCACCACCTGTATCCGTAATAATCGTATTCAACTCGACCACAACCATTAAATCCTGTTACTCACGTAGGACCATCATCTCACTTTAAGCATGACGATCAGTGCAGGATAAATCATAAAACCAATCCGTATCTCGAAAACTGCATAAAATTCGCACGCTTCACGATCATCAGAATGCAAAATTTTCCTTCACGATAACAGTTGTCATACAAAGATTACATACCCTGGAATAGCATTAAAAATTTCTGACTGATTTCATCATTTCGAGTGGAGTTACAGCAAGCAGATGTTGTGATGGAATCCCATTGTAGACAAGTCAGTTTGTGTGACCGCTTTGATGCACGCTCCTAATTTGTTGAATTTTTTATATTCAGGTCCTAGCCACCCTCAGGTTACACACTGATACCTACAGAAATATTATATTGACCAAAAACGCAAGAGAGGAAAGCAATCGTGAAAATACAACTCGCGGGAGCACAATTGTGTGTATAGATCTAACTTAAATACGTTTCAAATTGCTGGAATATTGCATTCTTTAGTTGCAAATCTTTTAATTGTCCGTGAAGTAATTGCAACAGTTATTGTGGTGTCAGCGTTGATTATTGCAAATCTGCTTCACCCACTTGGCCACCTTGCCATGAGCATCTTGCACACATTTCCAGGAACAATATCCGGGAGGTCAGTGACATATTTTACAAATGCGTTTATATCTTATGAGTTATGCCTACATTCGCAATGCAATAGTCAAGATAATTTGATAATATTTCAACAAAACAAGGAGCAGTTTAACCGTTGTATAATCTGCTAATCACATGATATTCTTTAGATAGCTTTGTGCAAACTTATTACTGTTAGACATCTCATTGTCGTAAAACTTATGCTTTAAAGGTGTACCGTCTAACGGTACCGTATGTCTACGATAATGCATTGTGAGCACCGAGGTAAAACGGGAACACATCATGTAAGCGAACTGTCAGTTGCGACTGCACTACCAAGAGCGGGAGTGACGCGCACTGCAGGCTGCAGCAGCAGTCGCCAGTAGTAGTCAAGAAACAGTTGTATGAGGTAGGCAGGTCGTTAGTTGCTGCTCTTCTGATACTTGTGTTTGTGAAACTGATATCCATGAGATAAAATTGATAGATATAATTTCTAAGACATCCGTGCCGGTTTGGGAAAAATTGTAGCCTATTTTAATTATTTAGATATTGATAATTTCGACTCTGAACACTGAGTGAGAGAAACCCGCATTAATAACTACAATAGTTATACCTAATGGTCAGGGGGCCATGGTTTATATGTGCAGTCGTTAGCTCAAGTAAGTAGTTTTATGAGAGTTAAAGGGATCGGTCGGTGTACTGGCATAGCTGACTAAAGCACCGTTGTATGAATTATTTGCCTTTACTAAAATTTACCTTTCATCGGTATTGAAACAATATGAAATGGGAACTAAAAGACCCATAACTGGCATGAAAGATCGTCGACCGATATATGTATGATCGTCTTCATTCTACATCGGATGAATATATCCAATTGCATATTATATATAAAAAATCTAATATCGACAAAAGTTTCTTCTGATAGTCGTCATTTGGCAGATTGCATCGTAAAACTTCCCAGTCGAAAGAATCATTTAGAATGTAGTCGTGAAACGTTTCTATTGTAAGATTTTACCAATCAGACATTGATCTTAGTAGGAAAGCATGCGCTCAACTTCTACCGTCAAGAACTGCGTGAGAATATCTCTTAGAGAATCTTCTTGCTGCATGGCGTGTGGCGTCGAGTTGAACGGTATTTAAATAATTGGTTCCGCTCGCACCACGCGCCGCTCGCGGTAGCCTCCCATTTGACGCGCTCTACTTTGGCCTCACTTTAGTCCGAGTCGCCGTTGTATTTGAGACAAACGGCGCTCTGCATGCGACAAAGAATTCTGTAAAAATGTAAAGATTTAGCTTCAACTTTTTCTAAAAAAAATTGTTGTAAAGATTTTGCATTTAACTTTTTTCTCCGTAATTGTAACCACAATCAATTCAGAAGCTCGCTTCATGCCAGTTGTTCAGTTGCAAGGTTTTCTTAGATGTAATCGATAAACCGTAATTGAAAAGTAGCACGGCTTTCAACTGTACCTCGCAAAACTATAGAGCTCTGGTTTCTGGAGTCTTTTTCAGAAAATTTCATCAGCCGCAACGCCCTAGTATTCGTTCTCTATTACAGCGTCATTGTTAGAATGGGTTCGTGAGAGTCTCGGTGGAGACTCGCGAATAGTGGTTCGTGTACGGTAAGGAGGCAGATTCACGGAACTGTGTGAGCGTATTAGCACTGATGAAATTTCATCCCTGGAAATTAAACGTTACTACTTAAAAGGTCCTAGACAGTTGACACATCTCGACGAATTCTAATAATATGATTTATCTTATTTACGCGCAGCAACCGCATAAAAATCTCCAAATTTATTCGAATCGACAAAAATTTGTCATTGCAAAAGATAATAGGAAGAGCCGTTCAAGTTAAAAGTTAACTTGAAAGCAGTTAACATTGAAAATTTGAAAAATTTAACATTGCTTGGAAACGTTGCAGTCACCAGTTTACCAGTTAAGAGACAATCCTGAATTGCAAAACAGAAAATCCTAAAAGAAAATGCTGTCCAAAATGTTATTTCACGGACGAACATTCAACCGTCAGAAATTCGTTTGGACGTTAACAAAAAACGACAGACGTCGTAAGCTGTTCTACTTAACAGCTATGACGTTCCTACTTCTCACCTACGTCATACTTGGCTTTCCGTTACGTTATAGCAACAAGCCTAACTCACTTAAAACTGTCACTCCGTACGACGAGCTCAGCTGCGGCTGTATGAGGTCAGTGAACTATAAGGGTGCATGTGCTACAGCTTCTTGTGAGTGAGTGAGGTCAGTGATGAGAGGCGCGGGTTCGATCCCAGCTCTGTGCGCCAGTTTCTGGTCAGAATCGGCGAGGAGGCCGGGCGGTTAAACACAGCAGAATTGTAGCAGTGCGTTGCGAGTTCGAGACCGCAACAAGCTGTGAATGTTCTGCGATGTTAAGAATCGGCGACAGGCCCACGGCCTAATAAACGCTGAAACCGCTATTATTATTATTATTATGCTTGGAGTAATTAGTAAGTAATTTTCGACTTCGCTTTTTCAACGAGTCGAACGATATTCGTAGCTAGTAGATCAAAAAGCAGGTTGCCAAGAGATATATTTCAACATATTCGGTAGAGATAATTTCAACATATTCGGTAGAGATAATTTCAACATATATTTGTAGTGATTATTACCATATGATATCATTTCATTAGATTTTACGCACGTTCGCGTTGGACACCGTCGCTGTGTGGTGCCGCAGCGTCTGCCCGCGGTCGGGGCCAGAAGGTGGTCTCGTTCAGCGTGTATGGTCCGTACCGTACGGAGCTGCACTACAAGAAATACTGGCGTCAAATTGAAGACAGAATCAAAGACGTCTCCACGAGATATCCAGGTATCAAGATTCTATTTGAAAGCTAAGCTTCTAATAATTTTTCAATTGACAAGAAATTTCAAGAAGCCCTTCCATTTGCAATAATGGGTTGAAAAATCGTTTGAAATTTTAGCGAGCAGCTATGCAGATGGTTATATATGCACATGATAGTGCCCCTAATTTTCGATTTCAAAAGAACCTAGCATGCCGGGCCCAACACAGAATTACATAACCCAATCATTGTCTAACAGCGCATTGTTATGTGCTTCATTAGATAATAATTTTTATTAATTTAAGTTTTCACACATAACTACACTAACCTATATAGAAAATACCTGTAACGTCCAGTGCACATGCATTATTCTAGTCAAGAATAGGTTATGACTAGCCACTGCAATCTGGAGTTAGGTCTAGATCGCTAATAAAAGATTAGGTCTGGATCCCTAAATAAAACGCATTTCAGAAATTTGCAAAAAAAAAAACACCAACAAAAATGCCCGCTACAAAATTCGTACTGTTGTTTGCAAAGAAGTGATCTCGTCAATGAATTTCAGCTGCTTGAAATAAAAATATTTATTAATTTTTCAAAGAAATATTCATGCATCTCTGACGCTTTCAAGTTCTTCACATTTTGTCAATTGAAACTACAGTATAAAACACTGCACAAAGTTCATGCGAGCTTGTATTATTTATTTATTTTTTTAATTCTTTATGGCTGCTGCACGAGTATGGCTTTTATTTTGTTGCGTGAAATATTATGAAATCCAGATCTTATCAATGAAAATGCATATGGAATTCATCATCGATTTTGTCATTATTAATGCCAAGTAATGTTCAAATGATGATATTCATGCACACATTGCGATTAATTTCATTTAAATTCCATGACAGGTTGGATCATGCGTCTATATCACAACATTACTGCTGCAGAAAAAGAGCAACATGAACTTTTATGTCGGCTTTATTGTCAGTACTCGAACTTCGACCTCTGTAATGCAGAAAAAATATATCCGGTAGACAAGAAGGTCGATAACTACGTCAAGAAAAGCTTCTTGGTCTCGCCGGCAATGCTTGCTGGCTCGAGCACTGAAGCTGTTCAGTCGAGCTCAACTTACTCTGCAGTGGCTGATGCTGAAATCTCTTTATTAGATCCCAAATCTAGTCAAGCTTCAGCTGAAGTACATGGAAGTACACAAACCAAACCTCATGAAGTAAGTACATCCCCAATGGTTCTAAATATAATCGGGAAAATTATGGATGAACGCATTCATCAAGGCAAAGAGCCCAAGCTTAGCTATGGTAAGCTTTTGGTGCCAACAATGTGGCGTTTTTTACCAATGGCTGACCCAAGTGTGTCGGAGTTTTTAGTGAGGGACATCGACTCGACTATCCTCCCTCGAGAGGTCGACGCCGTCACACAGTGGCTCCTTAACACCACTGCGATGGTGCATGTCATGCGGGACCATCCCAGCCACAACGGAGTCATATTAGCAGGTCTGTTTATTCTTTAGAATAAGTTTAGACTAGCCTCACGGGTAATAATTTAGTCGGAAAAGTTTGAAATATTGCCAACAGACTTTAACGGTGACCTGATCCGTAACCGAACTACATTAAATAATTTTTAGGTAAATTGTTCCAGCCAACGTCAAATTATCGACTGATATTCAACTAAATTTACGGTCATTATAAAAATATCAGAACTATACAAAAATAATCATCATAATATTTCACTATTTTTACGATGGTTTGCGGGGTGAATAGGAATGTGGGGCGGGTCAAGGGAGCGCGGTGCTGACCTCCTGGAGGAGTTGTTCGTCAAGATGGTGCGCTGGCCGCCCCGGCAGCTCTGGGACTACGACCAGCGCCTCCTGCAGCGCGTCGTGTGGCCGGAGATAAAAGATTCTGTGGTGAGGCAATCAAAAGACTAGGGTAGTCGAGTCAAGGAATGTCTCGAGGTGAAGTTGTCTTTGCACTGAAGAAATAGTCCCATGGCCTGTTGCCGATTCTTGAACTTTTCGTGACTTGATTCAAAAGGGATCCGACCTTTGGAACCCGATCTTTCCATAACTGACGATTGATTGAGATAGCTTAGCTTTTTTCTTTAATTGTCAATCTCCCTGATTATGTTCGTGCATTGACAAAAAAATTTCATATGGTGAACTATACCAGATGACTGTGTATTGAATGAATGAAATTTTTCAATTTTATTGATGTGATTAAACGAACTCTTAACATTTGTATAAAAATTGTTGTTGGCATTCACTATGAATTCGAAATAAATTGATTCGATGAATTTTTCTCCACAGGCTATCCACGACTCATATTTCTGCAGGGCGAAGTTATTCATGGCGAACCACAGGAGTCTTGCGTTCCCAAGTCGAAGACAAGGCAAAGACTTCGTCAGCTGGGGCGTGCTGAGGGACGAAGAGAAGAAGGGTATAGTGCCTTGTCCGAAGGCGTGCAGACCTCACAACCACAAAGACTGGACGTTTTGTTGACATTGGGACATTATTAGAGACATTAAGACATCATTGTAAATTTCGCACATCGTAAAATCGTTGCGCAAGCAAACTTCAAATGCATCTGGAATTCAGAAAGCAAAAAAGTAATAATAATGATAATCTAATTTATTTATAAAATAAGTAAAATAAAAAATTACCAGATTTCATTTGGAGATTCCATAGACCCTTTATCCTATCATCAGTTGTTTACGTTATGGATAAAATTATAGTTAAAAGTTGATATTAATTTACTTTGATGAAATAGTTTCCTAAATTTGATAATGAATGAGAAAGTTGAGTAATACCTCTTATAATCAATTTCAATCGAAAAAAGTCGAGGTTTTTGTCAAAAATGTTCAGAAATTTTGAAGCCTACATTTTTAAGCAGAAAAATTCTGAGCTATAATTATGAAATCCAACGCATTTTGGCGTACAGCCGTGAAGCAGAGTGAGGTTGAATTTATGTGAAGCGGATGTCGAATTTATGCGAAGTCATAACGTAGTTAACTGATAGTATTGTGAAATGGTGTCAGCGTTGATTGGGCTTTCTGACCTGTGCCTCATTCTTAACATCGCAGAATATTAACAGCTTGTTGCGTATTTCGACCACGCAACTCACTGCTCCTGTGCTTAATGTGAGTTCTTTTGCCACCTCACCGATTTGACTAGAACTGTCGTGTCGCACGTAGCTATGATCGAACCGACAGCTCCTGCTCCAATTTCGGTACTTGAACTGCAACCACTGGGCCACCCCAGATGCGAGCTACGCATCATGATTACCTACGTTGGTTGAAGAGTGCTATTTGCGCATTCGCGTGCGCCGGTTTATAAAATAGATAACATTTTTAACATATAACATTTCTCCAAACTAACTGGTGGACTCGGCAGCTTAATCAGCGCAAAAACGTGCTTTGCGCGAAAGCGCCAGTACATAGCCTTGTCAATTTTACGTTTATTTGCCTGGAATTTCTTATACTCCTTATTAAAATGCACTTCTGTCAGGTGCCGTTGATTAGTAGTTCTGTCGTTGATATAAACGTTTAATACAAGTTTCTATCATTTAATTTATCATTCTTTTTTATAATTTGATTTGAAGGCTTCGGGTATGCAGATTGCAGGTACGTAGCACACCTCGCAGCCTGAGCACAACTGGGGTTCTGGACACTTCACTTCAGTTACAGATCTCTTTACTTCTTAGCACTTCCAGCAGCCAGTGTGTCAGTAAATTGTGAAAAGAAAAAAAAAATAAAATTAGGAAATGTAGAACATTCACAGCCTGGTCACCATATTGTAGCTAAGCAAATATTGACCAAGAAGACGGATGGCAGCAGTGCGTCTTCTCCTTGGGGCATCACCACCTCCAAGAGCTGAGGAAAGCTCCCACGGATGAGACATAGAATAGCGGTTTCAGCGTTTATTAGGCCGTAGGCCTGTCGCCGATTCTTAACATCACAGAACTTTCACAGCATTTTGAGGTCTGGAACTCGCAACTCACTGCTACAATTCTGCTGTGCTTAACCGCCCGGCCTCCTCGCCGATTCTGACCATAAACAACCGCACAGAGCTGGGATCAAACCCGCGCGTCTCTGCTCCAATCTTGGTACTCTGAACTTTAATTAATTAATTAACCACTAGGCCACCAGCGTTTAAAGTTCAACCACATGGCCTCCAGTTTTATGCGGAATTCCCTTCGTTGGTTGATGAACAGCGTACAGTGCAGGATGAGGTGTCTGATTGTGCCCTCTACATTGCGTACTGGACAATTACTGTACTTGAATCTGGCCAGATGAGCGTTAACACCAGCATGCCCCAGGCGCAGACTAATTTATCGTTGAAATTTTGTTGTTATGGCAGACAAAAATTGAATAAATTCTAAGTTTCAATATGATTATTATTTGCTATCAGAAGTGAAGATATTCGGTTAATAAATGCTTTAAAAAATATTTTGTTTGAGAGAATAACCATCTGCTTGCATGTCGCAATTTGGGGTATTTTAAACAAAAAACAGGGGTAATTTTGAAATCAGCATCTTCAGTTTGAATTTCGGGCGGTATTTCCGAAATGTTTTGGCGCTAGGTTTGGTTGATTTTACTCCTTCAAAACTGAGGTAAATACACTGGTTTATTGACTAATCGGTTTACCACTTATCAGAAAAATTTTACGATCCCTTTTTTGATAGTTTCAACTGTAATATCTCTAGTTTGTGTATAAATAAAGTAAAAATTGAATTCATCATGATCCAAGTTCTATCAGTCGTTTCGAGCTAAAAACCGCCATGTAAACTGTAAACGTTCTAAAAAAATTCTTCCTGTTCTTAGATTTAGAATTTAGTCAGTGCACCCTCAACTTTTTACTATAAAATTATATTATAAGACTGGTGTCTGGTAGTTCATAAATTGTAAGTTGATGCTATAAAAATCTCAGTTATATTAATTGACAGTTTCAATTGTAAGATTGTAGCTAGCTAAGTGCCAACTGCCAAACCAGATATTTTTTATAATCAGTTCATTTTCAATTTCCCAATTTACTCATTATGATTCATAACCCACGGCCACTGGTTAGAAAATTCTTCATATTTCATATATCCTGCCTAAATCTGAAATACTGAGCTGAATTTTCTAATAGCCATAGGTAAAAGCAATTGTTTCTTCAGCAATTTTTGAAATTGTGGACAAAAATGTGCTGCTTATATCATTTCTTATTTAAGAAATTTGCTGGTAGTCCAGCATTGCCAATCATTAGGGTAAACGCGGTATATTCCGACACGACACATTAAGGACGCATCGAGAAATGAAAAACTATAAAAAAATAACCGTATGCGTTACTTGAGTTCTGTTTGCTTTATGTGACTTGCAAAACACTGTACTACTACTACGCGCCAGCGACGATGAAACGTCACAAAATGTTGCCATATTTATTTAAAAGCCTTTAGAATGCAAACCTACCAAATCCCTATATTCCGACACTGTGTGTGGCAATATTCGGCACGTGGTGAGGCGTATTCCGTCCGAGCTTCAAAGTCTACTGATACGTAATGCCGTCATCCACGTGTTCGAATTCCGTTTGCTGTGTGAGCTGTATTGGAATACAACACGGCTTTGAATTAGAACACTAATGAATATTGAACACTACTTAATTACGCTTTTAATTAACAACTATTAAGCTTTTAATTAAGCAAATTTAAATTTTTGTACATAGCTTTATTCACAGACGTATTTAAAAGTCTCAAACCATAATATTCTTCCTATACAAACAGTTATTCACTATTTGGTAGAGCAAGGTCAACTGTCAAATTTGACACATTTTTTAATGATCTCACTGGGTAGCATGCATTGTCTCTCTTTGGATCTCAATATTTTCCTGCTAAATGGCCAAGACCTAGTGTTTTGGCAGTAGTTCGACACGCAAATGTATGACGTCACCATTTCAACCATCAACGAATGCATAGAACTAAAACAAAGCTTAATATAAAGGAAAAACTAGAGAGGTGACGGAATGACCCACGATGTCGGAATATACCGCGTTTACCCTAACCATAATATTACAGTGTGTAAGTACTGCACTTAGTGCACTATTACAGTTTGGTTACGGACTTACAGTAGTATGGCATTAACCCTATTATGGTAGTTTTAAACAAGTGTATTGAAGGACAGATTCTTGAATAATTGAATAGATTCTGAGATAGAAGCTACATTCCATTCTTATATATAAATGGGGGTTTATAAAAAACCTATCAAATCCATTCATTCATCATTGTCATTCAATTTGGAATATATGGATGACAACTTTCCCTTTGTTCCTAAGATGCTCATTTTTACTGGCTACTGCTGTAGTCTCCCAGACACAACACCTTAATGACCAAACAATTTTTCTTTATTGTAGAGTCAACCATTACATAACATCTATGGGCTATCAGATCAGCAATAAAAAAAGTTTTGGCTGCCCTCCCTGATATTCTGGCTGAAGCATGTCACTAAATGTCTGAAGTTTGAAATTTCATGGTATGATAGATCCTGAGCTACAAGATTTTGTACCCACCTGAATTAAATGATTTTAGAGCAGTGAAAGTTCAGTAAAAATAGGATTTTTTTCACGCTTGCTACCATCAATGACACTTGCATTGCCATGTATCAGATACTGCACCTCACTTGCCTCTTGTCTCTAAAAACTACAATAATGGACAGAAATACAAATTGCAGTCTTCAACTACACCATAATAATTATGAATGGTTGCATATTATTTCTATTTCCCAAGCTGCGACTAGAACTATTCTACCATTTGTGGAGCTGCAAATTTCCTGCTAGATGAATTATCTCCTCTCTATTTCTTAACAAAAATGCCTGAATGAGCCAAAAAATTCCCAAGTTATTGAAAATACGACCCTCTTAGGCCATTAAATCTCTGCAATAAGTAAAAATTACATGGTCTTGACTATAAAACTGTTTTAATGTTACATGAATGATGTTGATGTATTGTTTAATAAATATATAGAACACTTCTATCAATATCTGTCTTAAATCTTAATCTCTTAATCTATCTTAAGTGCTAAGATAACTTGAGTGGCATTGATGTTAAAGCTTTCTTGCCATTTTGGAGCTGTAAGATTCCTGCTATTTAAATTAGCTCCTATTTAATTGTGAATAAACTGCCTGCTTGGCTGCAAGATTTTCAATTTACCAACATTTGACTTTATATCTTCAATATTTCAGTGAAAGTTTGATTTTTCAATATAAACAAAGATCCAGTTTCATATTTTTTGACCCAGTATATATGCCATGTATATACATATTGCATATTGTGACAATATATATACCTGTTCAAATATATTATAGTGGCCATGAATGATGCACAAGTTGCCACTAGTTTTCTCATTCACTTAACTTGAATGCCTCTATTGAAAATTGAATGAAATACTGATGAAATATATAATCTATGATTTTTGAAAAATGTATTGAGTAGTGTGCATTGTGTAGTGAAGATGGAGGTCTTCCATCTTAATGAAAGCATATGATATGGCTATTTTTTATTATCAAAATGTTTAATTGATGATAATGAGCTGTTGATGACTCGAGTGATAGTATATCGGATAAATTTTAAATCCTTTTTCTTTCACAGGTGTGTTGTACTGATGTGGTACAACAGGAAACCACACATCAAAGATCAACAAAATGGCTGACTTGAGCTCTGAAAATCCTGACTACTGTGTCAAAATGTGCTCTGGTAAAAATGCTTATGGGAACAACTTGGCTGATGTCAACCATCTACAAATTCCTGAGATTAATGTTGACATGGGATATGAAAGTAATCTTGGTGAATTGTTATTCACACCAATAGATTCTTCAGCTGGCTCCATTCAGGAATGCTTGTCAATTCAAGACAATTCTAAAAATACAATTGAACATTGTAACCATCAAAATAACACTGATCTCAAAAAGACCATGAATCAAATTGGGCAAAAATTTTATCCCAAACACCAAGGTGTTTTCACCAAAAGAAATCCTATGTCATCCACTCTTAGAAACAATCATCCTGTTCAATGGACTCCTTTGGCCACACATAATAGTGATTTCAATAGACCTTCTAGCACCATGAGTCTCAGACCAAGAATCTTAACATGGACCTCAACCCCCCTTAACATTGCTGTCTCTAGTCGGGAGAGGCAATCATCTCTCAGTTCTTCTGGCTATGAAAGTGGCACTAGTTTTGATAGTGCTTCTAATTCAAGTTTGTTAGAAATAAAACCAGCATCAGACACTGAGAATGCTCTTCTTGAACATGAGAATGAGAGTTTAAAAGAAGCAATTCCTTGTGAAAGTGAGAGCCTGTTGATGCATCAGCAGATGCCACGGTCATGGTCTCATGATGACTTGGTTTCTTCAACACAGCTGTCAGAAGGCAAGATTCAGTGCCATGAGGTACCAATATACCATGACATGAGGAAGGTTGAAACTCCTTTCACAAAGTTCTTGTATCATTTATCTGATAGTAAGACTTCTGGGAAAATAAATTGTAATTTAAATTACTTGGAGAAATCTACTGCTACAGAAAATGCCCTAAGATTGAAGAAACTTTCTTCCAGTTCTGTTCCTATCGGTTTAGATAAACCTTGCAAAGTTCCCAATGTATTATCAAAGTATTCTCTTGATATCACTTACAAAGATTCTTTTAAGTTTGACTCTCCTGTGGAACGTTCCGCTAAACATGCAAAATTGTCTACATCCTCACCTGACGTGTTGCCTCTGAAAAAGTCTGTGGCATCATACAAAGATGATTGTGTTGGACAACAGAAAAAATGTGACTCGAGTGAATTGTCTCCAAACAATGAATTTGAGGAGCAGATTGATTTATGTTCCTTTCTAAAACCCTTTGACAAATCTTACATTCCTCGAGCTTTTACACTTGCTGCTCATGAAACTGAAGCAAAGATCTCAGATGGCACTGTTGTGCAAAAAGCATTGACTGAGGCTTTAAAAGCAAAAAGAAGACTTACATTGGATGATACTGTAATCAAGGAAACAGATGAAAAGAAACAGCACTTGGTAGCTGTATCTGCTCCACCTGAAACAAAAAGTCAGCCAAGCGCACTTAATGTATCATCTAAACAAGTACTCCTTCCTGAATTATCTCAAAATTGTGGAACAAATTTTAAAGGTGAAAACACTGCATCACTTCAGAAGCCAGTTCTCAATGAACCCCAAACATCTTCAAAGATAACAGCTCCTGCAAAAACATCGTGGCAATATGACCAAGAATCTGGTCCTGCTGGGTTGTCTGGATTTGAATTCATTCACCATCTGGCTAGAGTTGAAGCTGACCGAATGCAAACAAGCAATATTTTACTATCACTATTAAACAAAGCCACATTCATCCTGCCTCAAGTTCTGCTACAGCTGACCCCTGAGGACATCCTTTCATTCAGTCAAGTCAACAAGCAATGCCGAAAAATTGTTAACGAGTCTCAAATTTTATCAACCATGGTTAAGAATTTTAAACATAAACGATTTGTTGCTGTCTCATCTATTGGGAAGGTGAGGAAATGTTTTCATGATATATAGTTGATTAGTAGTTTTCAACAAAATGTGTTCAAATCATTACTTTATTGTCAAATTGTGCTGTCAACTTGTTACCCAACTTATGTGTGATTTACAAATGAAATATATGCTATAAGAGATTAAAGGGTTTCTATTATTTTTCAGGAGAATCTTGTGCATCGTGGTAAAAATTTCCTCTCTGACCCTGGCATGTCTCGACGAGCCTTAGGAGCTGTTAATTATCCTGCCAGAAGTCTTGTGTCACTCTATGTTCCACCTGCAAGATCAAATTTGCTACAGGATAACAGCAACAACGCAGACACACTAAACTCGCAGCCTAATCCACTTGTGCAACCTCATCCTGATCGAGATAATTTGGCGCCTGTGTGGCAAGAACGTGCACTTACAAGCAACAATCATATTACTGCCAAAACAAAGCCATGCCAGCAGAGTAGAAACAATTCCGAAATGAGGAAAGATGACGTCATAGAGGAGAGTTTGACTATTAAAATGACAAATTGTCCGAGTGCAAGTTGCTCAGTAGGTGAGCAACTTGACAACGCTGTTGTTGAGCAGCACATCACTAGCCCCCCACGAAGAATATTGGGTGCTATTCAGTGTGCTGTTTCATCTATTCAGGCTGCTGTCTCGCCCAAGAAACGCTCACCAAATAAACTTGCTCCTGATAAAAATGTGGTAAATTTTAAAAAATTATGTACATCTATTTTGAAATAATTTTTATAGTTTTGTTGTATTTCAGAATTATCACTTTGACTTTTATTTACTGTTCTCTGTGTATTAAATTTATCAAATTATTGAGGGTATATCACTTTTAATTCATACTGTGTGAAATTTGTTTGTTTTTTCACTATGAAATCATGTACCTATAGTATTATATACTAAGTACTACTTTTTTGTTATTACAAAATTATAACTTCAATTTTGTAAAAACATTGTTTTAGCCTGAGGATGCTGAGCCATATATTAAAGTGCAATTTGTCTTCACAGGGAAACGATGGAGTCTCTGGTGGCGATGTCACAAAGATCAATGAAAGTCACAACAAAAAAGACTCGGCAAACAACAGCGGTGGATTTCCTCTGTTGCGCAAGTGTAACATGCTCAACCATGCTATTAAAACGCTAGTTGACAGGTCACAGTCTACTAATAACCTCATGAATGCTGGCTCTGTAATTTCTTTGAACAAAGTTGACCACATTATCTCCTGCGATGCGAGCCCGGTGAAGTCTCTTAAGACTACAGCCAAACAGTCCAAGGCTTTAAAGAAACAGTTGAGGAGGTTATAACTATCATGTTCGATCTCCCTTATAACGTAATGCATGTTCTCTAAGGTAAAGATAGTGTATTTTACCAAACATTTTTACTTTCTGAATGATGCCGCCTCTCTTCCATTCCTGTCCATTTATTTTAAACCTCTACTACCCTAATTTAGTATTAAGTGGCAATGTTGATTTTCTCACACATTTAGTATGATTTTATTCAATTCTTTTGTATGGGAAAATAAAGGTCATGCACAAAAACTCAAAAAGTGTTATTTGTGGGAACAATATTTTATTGCTGCTCTTAATCGCTGGAAGCTTTATTTTGAAAATGCTTTCAAATCTTCATTATCAAAATGCAATGCTTGTCCAAAATGTTGCTGATGCCAACACTTGCTTAAACTTTGTGATATGCAACATCATAAAAATAATTGATGCAAAGCTCGGCTGGATTTAAAAGTTTTAAATATTCCAATCAAAAGAAATGTCAGTTATTATTTTTTTCCATCTTTTTTCAAGTTTGCACAAACTAGTTCAAATATGTCTACCTGATCACCCGCTTATGCAATTCTGGTTTGAAGGATTTTCTTCCAGTTCTATGCTGATACCAGTTAATGGAAATACTTTTTCTGTTCCTACAATTTATCCTACTTTATCACATTCTTATGCTGTTCCCTCCACTCACTGATGCTGTTCCCTCCACTTACTGATGCTGTTCCCACCACTCACTGATGCTGTTCCCTCTACTCACTGATGCTGTTCCCTCCACTCACTGATGCTGTTCTCTCCACTTACTGATGCTGTTCCCTCCACTCACTGATGCTGTTCCCTCCACTCACTGGTGCTGTTCCCTCCACTCATTGGTGCTGTTCCCTCCACTCACTGATGCTGTTCCCTCCACTCACTGATGCTGTTCTCTCCACTTACTGATGCTGTTCCCTCCACTCACTGATGCAGAGAATAAGAAGTTTGCCCTGGCTTCGCCTGCCTGGTCGGTGCTGCCCCGACGTCTGTCTCGGCGTGCATAATGCTGTACAAAAGCCATTACCTGATACCTTACCTAGTGCCTTAGCATATTGTGTATTCACGAAAACATTGTACCTGATGTTAAGCATTCATGGTTATACTTGCCCTATTAATCCTGTTTTTTAGGCTAGTACATTTCGCCGTCATGGGCTGCGAGAATAGATGCTGTTATTCAACTGCTTGAAGAGAATAATCTGTAGAGAGACGATGTTATTGAAGAATGTTTTGAAAGGCAAGGATTCTAACATTTTAATTGATATGCGCCACCAAACAAATTTTTTTGAAAAGTTGAATGCACTAATGCTGTATAAATGATCACACTTCAAAAATGCGTATCCATTTCTCTCTGGAGCCGTGGCCATGATAGATTTTTTTAATAACGCAAATGAATGAAGTTCGCGCAATTATTCACATTTGGACCTTTCGGCGAACTATCTGATTTTCAGTACCCTTGATAATAGTATTTTCAATGCAGATGGTTTGTAATACTTTATACCCTGTGAATTTTGTACCATCCTCCGACCTTGGGCTTTCTTTGCTTGATATGATCTGTGTGGTGACTGCGTAACTTCATCTTATACTTTTTATATCAAGTATTCTGAAATGAAAAGTCTTACCTGTAGTCTTGCTGGAAGACGGAATAGCGCAAATTATTAAGAACATTTAGTGTTATTCTCCCAGACGCTCGTGCTTTTTGTGTGCCACGCTGGTGACCTGTTCTCTCTTAACCCCTTGCTGTATCCTGGGTATGATGCAGGTCACCGAGAACATTTAGCGAGATCGCTTGCGATAATTTGAACAGGAAGCATTTTGTTTACTTATATCTTATAATGCATTGATTTCATCGTATTCTCAGTCTTTCAAGTAAAACTTTGCAGTGGTTTCAATGTATGCAATAAACTTATAGGAGTAAGGAAAATGATGTTTTGTGAGTAGTTTGAACAAATTATCGACTTATTCATATATGTTCAAAGGTGACGTATTTGTTCGTCCTATTTGCCGCTAGTTTTAAGTCCTAAATTTTGTAATTTGGTCTTAAAGTTTTTTGAAGCTCATAAGATGCACGTCAAGTTCAAACAGTAGTATTTATAACGCCGGCTCGTTAGTTAATTTTATAGTGAAATCCATTTACGAGATAGAATTAGGTAAAAAATTTTTACATGTTGCAGGGTTTTATTCGTGAGGGTTTCTGGTAATGTTGAATTGTTTTGAAGTCTTCAATCATTAGGTGAAAAATTTGAATCCATTCAAAAATTGTTAACATCGATCCCAGTTTTTTTTATAACGTGTCATAAAGGACATTTTGAAGCTTCTCTCATAATATATCTACGAAATTGTCACACCTACATTCCTAAGTAGATCTCTGGTTTTGTCACGTTGAGAAGTTTGTAGTGTTAGTCTTTATCAAATGGTTGCGCTCGTTTATGTCTTGTTGCTGCTTTCTTATTTTTGTCAACTTTTACTGTTTTGAGGAAGGAATAAATGATTTTTAAAAAAATTATTTAGTGTTTAATCATCTTGTATTGATTCCAACTACGAATATTTTTACACAGTTTTTAGTAAAATTCTGTGCAGTTACCCCAAGTCTAGAAAAAGGCCGGAGGAAAAGTTTATTTGTGAAGGAATGAATTATGTGTTTAATCTTCTGTGCGTTGATGCGAAAAGTTGAGAACTTCTAGATATTAATACTTTCGGGATAAAAATGGCGAAATCTGAACTGGGTTGGTAATTGAAATCTTGAAAAAGCAAACTATAGGTATAAATTGAACGCGGGATATGGAAGCGTTGTCTGAGGGGGTCGCGTTGAAGGCGTCTTGCCAGCGGTAACGCAACAGCCAAAACAGGCATGGAGTCAGCCTGAGAGCTTGAGTACCACCATGTCATGCTTAATAATACATTTACCGATAGGTGAAGCTCACTCTAGTCTCCGTAATAAAGAGCATCGGCCTGATCAACTGGCATCCTGGTGTATTCCGGCTCAAGGTATGGTTTTGATTCAATTTGAACAGAGAGAATTTTGAAATTCCGCTTCGTTGTGATGTGGTGGAAAATAATGCACACTTCAAATAGCTCGGCGAGTCTGGCTGGTAGTTCGAGTAGAATATGGAAACGCAATAACTACTGATTGTGAGTCATGGTCTATTATTGCATCGGGATCTGTCACCCGGATCTCTGTCGAGTGAAACGCTTGAAAGTAAATTCGACTCAGATGTTGATGAACATGACAACTTACGGATTGATACTATATTTATATATTCCCTTAGTTGGCATTTATAATTTGTATTACACTCCTGAACCAGCAGCTTGTAGGCTGAAATTGATCGTCAATGCGAATTCTCGACCTATTTTACTGGAATTGAAGATCGAAATGAATCGGTTTTGCAATATTAATAGTCGGCGGNGTTCGCTGAAGTGTCGGACCGGTCCGATCTGCTAGCGAGGAATAGCTTAGTTGTGGCTTACTTAGGCTTTTATAGTATTTATCTAAAGTATAGTAGCAAATTGACAGCGGACGTCAATATTTGTGGGATCCTATTGACACTGCTAAGTAAATATACAGTCAGCAGCGTAGATGAAGTCAGGTCGGAGTAGATGAAGTCAAAATACTACAATTACTGCACAGTTCGGACTCGCGGTATGAGTATTTATAACAACTTCCAACGTTTCCCTTAAACATTCCTTTTTGAATTTCATGTAGAAGACTCCATTCAGAATTCTCATCGTCGGTGCTCGTATTAATCCTTACGTTAAAAGAAGGTTACGCCTGGCGATGCGCCGTGGAGCTAGTGGGACGTCGTGAGCTGTCAGGCTCAGTCTGAGACTCAGAGTGTCCGGCATTGCGAGTTGCGACTTGCAAGTTGCAAGTTGCGAGTTGCGACTAGGGTCAGTGTGTGCTGTAGTGCCGCGGAGTGTGGAGGTTCAGCATCTAAACATCGCTAATCTGCTGTGATGCGTGACTCCATGTGACTCAATCAGGAGAATCTGACCAATAATTTTTATGGTTTTGTTGAAAAATTACCTATAAATACTTTTCCTTTGCAACTCATTAGTGTTGAAACTTGAAGAACGGTATCTTGACATTTTTGAGCGCATGCATTGCAATGATTGCATTTTTAGCTGAATATGAATTTTTGACCTAGCAAAACTAATGTAAAAATATCTAAACTACCTATTAATTGTATTAATAAGTAATAGTCATTGTTTCAAATGTTGTGCCTCACATTAGGAGCTGTTTTCCAAAACTCTTGGTTTAATTGACGTGGAAAAAAATTATCACAAGGGAGCAATCCCTTCCTTTCCCATTTGCATAATTTTCACCAAAACACTACTGTTGGCTAATCACTTGTGTCACCATCCTCCGATAGGATCATAGGGACGATGAACGTTACTAAAATTGGAAAATACTTTTTGAGGAAAATCATTTTAACAATTAAACAAAAAAGAATGTAATTCGGATGGTATTACTTAATTTTGATAAAAGTTCAGGCGAGTTGAGAACACTAGCACAACATTGGCGACTTACGTTTCATTGGTTTGACTACTTGCTAAACAATGATTAGTCGACCTAACTATGATTTTGTTGCATATCGAAATCACATGTGTTCTGCTTATCGATACTTGAAGTTATATCACCTCGAATTGGCATGATCTAATGATAATTAATTGCCTCAAGTCCAAAATTAGCTAACGTATGAACTGTCTCCGAATAAACATCTAGGAAGTAGCCTAACTTGACAGGCCGTACATTTTGTTACGTAAAATTTATTGAATTAATTATTAATTAACTTTTAACCGTTATTGTTCCTCATACATTTTTATAATAATTGCATTTATGTCAAAAAATAAATTTGCAATGATATTTAATTATCGGATAATTATTTTGAATTACATTACAGCTTTAAATTTTTTATTTGCATTGTACGAATTAGTCTACAATTACTCTCAGCCTATAACACAGGATTTAGCTGCATTCAAATTCGGTGCACCGTGAAAAAATTCTAAACTGCTTGACAAAAAACACCAATTTGGTAATTTGACGACGGGATAAAACTCATTTAAATTTGTCGATGAAGATTGCTGTGAACTTTGTGCAAAATGGCAGCACATCTCGTGGTTGCCGTGGTCATCTTCCGAGTCATCTTACCTATACTGCTCGCAATATGTAAGTATGCATCGTTGTAATCATGTCAGCATTAATGTAATACGTATCATCTTTACCGTTGTTATGGGCACGTCAGCATTAATGTAATGCGTGTCATCTTTACCGTTGTAATCATGTCAGCATTAATGTAATGCGTGTCATCTTTACCGTTGTAATGGGCACGTCAGCATTAATGTAATGCTTGTCATCGTTACCGTAATGCGTATCATTTTTACTATTGTAATGGGCACGTCAACATAAATGTAATGCGTATCATCTTTACCGTAATGCTTATCATCCACACCGTAATGCGAATCATCTTTACCGTAATGCGTATCATTTTTACCGTAATGCGTATCATTTCATATACTTCGGCCAGATTTCCTAAACTTCCTTGATGATTATTATTATTATTTTTTAATCGAATCGCACCAGAATAATTGTGCAGTTATTGCCGTATAATGGTTACAAAATAATGGCGGTATCTTTGCATTAGTTTTGAGGTGAAATTTGTTGGGCTGCGTAAAATGTTGCTTGATTTAATGTTCTGTTATTACGTATTGGATTACAACTACTCAATATATTGATAAATAAGATATATATTTTTCAATATTTTCCAAACTCTTGCATGTGATGCCATGCAATGGATGCCTGCTGTTCCTGGATTTACCTGTCCTCGAAATTATTGCATGTAAGCGTTATACGCTTGATGGACGGTACATCGATATTCTCATAGTAGTATAGCAAAAGTTGTTAATTACGGAACATGCTAACTCGAACCGCGCATTTTACTTCATACAAAGTTGTGCATTCTCCGACTTGCGCATTTTGTCATGCAGTATCTAATGGTGCGAAGTGTTCGCATCATTATACAAAAGTTTTTACGTTTCTCATGTAGTCATTTGCTTTGATGCCTTTGATGTTCGCAATCGCCTATCTGTTTATTATAATTTATTGTTACAAGTTTGGACAGTCGATGTCACATTACAACTGTAAGAACTTTTCACGACTGACAACTTTCATGTCGATCCTTCTTTCCTGTAATATTTTGTGTATCGCGCTGAAGAACTCACAATTCTTCGACCCAAATTAGTGATGGAAGTATATATTTTTATGCATATGAAATAGAAAATATGCACGCCTAAAAAATGAGCGAAATTTTTTTAACAGATTTTTTTAGTGTTAGCAACTCTGATTTATTTTTATCTTCATGTTAAAAGTATTTATCAGCCAGCTCTGATCATAAACGTGAATTTCAAGGTTTTCCTGATCGTTTCAAAGCAAAATATTTGCGACGACGTCACGACTGTTATTAAAGATTGCAAAATTAGACTAATCGGAGTCTCATCACTCGCTTTCTGGATTTTTAAACTCAAATAAGAACAAAAAATTTGCTGTTTTCGATTTACAAACATACGTAATCATTTGGTCTAACTTAGAGCATAGAAATGTCAAGCTATCTCAATTAGCATAGATATGTCAATTAAAGAGATTAAATTAAATAGAATTATTTAAAGATATATAGATATAAAGATAATTAAAACATAATTAAAGATATGCCAATTATGTTAAACCATAGATATGTCAATTAGCAGCGGTCGTGAGTTGCCGCCGCTACGCCGGATAGTTCGTGTCAGGTGGCAGGTGCCACTCAGTGGCAGTCGTGAGGTGCCGCCGCTGCGCCGGATAGTTCGTGTCAGGTGGCAGGTGCCACTCAGTGGCGGTTGCGAGGGGCCGCCGCTGCGGCGGATGGCTCGTGTCAGGTGGCAGGTGCCACTCAGTGGCAGTCGTGAGGTGCCGCCGCGACACAATAGGTGTAAACAACAAGACATAGAGATTTCCTCTACGTCACAGAATGTATAATGAGCTACGCCCAAAATAGTAATTGAAAGTAATTGTTTTTTCCTGAGCTATGTAATACGACATTGAAATGATTGTTGTCCATCGAATAATTCAAGTTACGGAACAGTATCTTGACGCGCTGTAACAAAGACACGCGGTATCTTGACGCGCTGTGACAAACACATACGGTATCTTGACGCGCTGTAACAAAGACACGCGGTATCTTGACGCGCTGTGACAAACACATACGGTATCTTGACGCGCTGTAACAAAGACACGCGGTATCTTGACGCGCTGTGACAAACACATACGGTATCTTGACGCGCTGTGACAAAGACATACGGTATCTTGACGCGCTGTAACAAAGACACGCGGTATCTTGACGCGCTGTGACAAACACACACGGTATCTTGACGCGCTGTAACAAAGACACGCGGTATCTTGNCCATCCTTATTCCCCCCTCCCTCTCCCCCCGCTGGGGTAAGGGCGTGGTCCGCGGGGAAGGTCGTTATTAGCCCCTACTTCTTTGCACCACTTCCGCTACTCCATCGTTTTCCATTCTGCTGAGTGCAAAAGTTATTCATAAATGTGCATTTCCTTTGTTAAAAAGTCATTCATAAACGTGCATTTCCTTTTTTAAGCTGCAGTGTGTAGAAATTTTGAGATTTAGGAACTTCTGATCGTGACTATTTTGCCTTATTGCAGCTCAAATAAATAATTGATTAGTTCATGGGTGTTGCGCGGAGTGTAAAAATGTAGATACATTTCTATCACTGTTATGATAACTTGCAGTAGGTACTTGAGAAGTTATCAACTTTACCTACAATTTATATGTTTAGGGGTTCGTTATATGATAAGGAACGTAAGTGAATATATGTTTCCTTAATCCGTAGAGATTTAACACCGTTTGCACTGAATTTCTTGCAGGAATTGTAGCTGTACGCGTTCTATTAATTATAATCGGTTATTAATAATTAGTGGACTGCTTCACAGCCAGAACTAACCGACATGGACATTACACACTCATACTGCGGTCATAAAGCCACTTGGATATTAAAATGTTATAATTGGACAATATTATATTCTAAATGTATTACTTGCTTTTTGATTTGACAGTATTAAAATGTTTGGTTGACTTTCACATGAGAATCGAATATAATAAAATTAACATTTATTTTAAATGAATAAGTTATAATAGTTGGGCAAAATTAGGAACAAACAACAACACAATATTGCTACAATTTTGCCTTTCAATTGCTAGTAACGCGGAACAGTTATCATATTAATTTCTTAAATAGTATGTATTATTGCTGAACTATTTATGAAACATTCGCCAAAGAATGTATTTTTCTCTTAATAAATTCGTTTGCATGTTCTTCAACAATTTCAAGCACCAAGCCAACAACAAACCTTGGAAAGTGCGGTCATTGACCAAACTCATCGACCGCATGCACGCTTTCTTTAATCTTCTTTATTTTAATATCATTTTAATATCTAGCTTAACGGTAAAGCTTATTTTATACTTTTTTCTCTCCAGACGATCATAGCTGAAAGTTGCCTTGTTCATTATTTTCATCCCCATTTTTTTATTTATACATAACAAATAATTGCTTCAAATTTTCCATTCCTTAAAACATCTGCTTATTTCCACGAAGTAATTGCCAACAATTTGTTCCAACTTTCAATTTATTTCGTAATATCTGCGTAATTTGGAACTATCTACTTGACATTATTGCATGCCATCGCAATGGCAATACTGGTTTTGCGTTGCCGATGGTCGACCTTTTTGCGTAGCACAGCTACGTCTCGCAGGTCTTGGTGAGAGCTTTGTTCATGGCGTCTCTTTGTCGACACACACGCTTTTATATTACACATAATGATAGTTAATTATGGGCCACGAACCTTTAAACATATGGGGCTTGATTTTCGTCACAAATTCATACACCGCAACTAACTGGATCATATGCGATATATGTCAGGCATCAATTTCATTTTTGACTAAGCGATAACAGCGTGGTTGTGACGTTAGACGAAATGTTATGAAAGGAAAACAGGGGCAGCTGATAACAGTTCAGATACCATATATACAGAGGAAAACACGCTTATCCTTTACTGTGGCAATGTACTTTCCTGCTTCACCCTCCCGGAGGACAACAATTTTTGAAACCTGATATATTGTGGGATGATTTGCCCTATAGGAAAATATATTCTTTTCGTATTTGAATGAGGCCCATGTGAAGCAACGCTAGTTTAGCTAGCGCGTGTTTGGGTATTTTACGCACTAGACGATCTGTTATACACAGTCGCGCTGAGATCAACAATCGCAAGCGTCTGCCAACAGTCGCATTTTTACTAAAAACTAACATGAACCTGGTCCCTGCTTTGGTCCTTTATATATTCTACGATGCTTGCTTATTGGCACTGTATTATACTTATAAAAAAGCTTTGATGAATGTGGGTAATAAATTTAATTGAAATAATTTGATTATTTACGCACGGCTTATTATCGCGTCTGGGGTTTGTGGTAGTCATAGAAAGTTTTGACAATTCCAGTTAACAAACGTCGGTAATTTACGCGCATGCGAAGAGCTGCGAGGTAGTGAAGCATTTCACTAAAACGTTCCATGCACGCAAACTATGCTCTTTTTATGCACCGACCATGGCATCTTCTTTACTATATTGTGAGTCGTATAAACGAGTTTTGAAGTAGGCTCATAAGTTGAGCCTGCATAAAAGAAATGCTCAGCTACTCATCCCGTTTGTGGAAAGTTCTTGCGTGATTCTTTGCTGCAGTTTCTTTTTTTATGTAATTAATTGGAAGACCTGCACGTGTCCAAGTTAGTGGACTCACACGTGAAGATAGGATCTCAATCATGAGTGTATCTAGAATACCGCGGGAAGAAACGATTAGATGCGAGTTCCTGGTCACATGCAAGCAGTAATAAACACAGCTACAATAAAACGACTGTCTACCATTGCTTATTATTGAGGTGATAATCATGAGGGCGGGATAGAATAACCGTCATATTTTGTTTAACATACAAATGTATAATTTTGCTAGTAGCTAAAGTGTTGCTTTCTAAATGGTAAACGTTAATCTCATATATGTTTGCCTAGTTATCATACAAGGTTATAGTTTTCGCACAACTTTTTCAAGAGGGTAAATATTGTATTGACACTTATTTATCCTATACATCCTAAATTGGCATAAGACGAACGATGCAGCTCTATTAGCAGACGGCAATCACCCCTTGCCTCTGAGTCAAGCCCAAACAAAGCGCGTAAGTGAGCAGAGTGTAACAGGAACATAAGTGAGCAGAGTGTAACAGGAGCATAAGTGAGCAGAGTGTAACAGGAACATAAGTGAGCAGAGTGTAACAGGAGCATAAGTGAGCAGAGTGTAACAGGAACATAAGTATAAGGTTGTCGTCAGCGTGCGTAATTTAGGCTGCGCTTATATGCCGTGCGTGGCGGTCGTTTGTTGAGGGCGGTGATGGATGGGCCGCCCCCTCCCCTTCCTCAGTGCGGGGGTGGACAAGGTGTCATGTGTTTTTGCCCATCCAGCCATTATATTATTATTATAATTAATATATTATTATTATATCATATTTTTAATATTATTATAAATTAATTAAGTAGAAGCGAATGCATGTTGACAATCATTTGGATTTCGATATTTTTTTTGCTGCTGGTGGTGTCCATAAGTAATGCAGGGTCGAGGAGACTTACGTGAGGTTTCATTAAAAAACAAACGCAGCGCAAGCGGTGTGCTTTTATTCACGATAGTCCTATCGAATAGAAGTGTCGGCACTGAAGACATAGGCCCATGGCCTGTTGCCGATTCTTGAACTTTTCGTGACTTGATTCACAAGGGATCCGGCCGTTGGAACCCGATCTTTCCGTAGCTGACGATTGATTGAGATAGCTGCTGGACTTATTGCCTGCTCCGTAATTTGCTAGGCATTTTAAGACTGAACATATGCTCCTGCATAGCTTCGTCTAGTCTGT
>NW_025939357.1:0-94297 GCF_000764305.2 Hyalella azteca | reverse complement strand
TGGCTTTTGCCCAACGGAGCCTCGTGACGAAGCTCATCCAACATTGATTCATCACTGGTAAACACCAGGTCTAGAATATTGGGAGTCTGTTTACTTCTATAATGGGTTGGTTTGGTAACGTGCTGGACTAGGAAGGAGTCTCTTACTGACTCCATGAACAAGGATGCTGGGTTCATCATATCAAGCTAGCAATGCTTCAATGCTTGGTTTACCGCAATAGATTAAAAAAGTTCTTTCAATGTTATTTTTTGGCAGGTTTGCTATTAACGTAATTTTGGCAGATTACGTGTTTCTTGAATTTCAAGTTCTTTATTTGACAGAAACATCGTTAATATCATCGAGCAAAGCTGGACTTCAGTTAAGTGGTCTCTGCACTAAAAAAATATGAGCGGCATAATGAAAATATCAATGCGCTCGATTGCTACATTCGATTACTATCTTTATGTACGGATTCTCTAACTCCTACGTCGTCTCAATTGTTTCTGCTTGTGTGCTCTAAACTTGGTTTACCGCTTTTTAATGTTCTGGTTATTCATAAGGTTAAGCGTAACGGTCATCATAGATGTTATTTTCTGTTCTGTGGTAGCCCATGATCGTGATGAGAGTCGGTATTTATTAAATTGCTTCGTCTGTAAAAAACATTATCTTAGTATCGCTTGCGCCTCTCGTTAAAAAAAATTGGCCTTGGCCTAAAAAAAATTGGCTCTCATTAAAAAAATTTTTTCGATTCGAAAAAATTGGCTTCGGAGGTGCGCACGCCGCCATGTGCTGCAGCAATGCTGCTCACTTCGAAGAATTCGTTATCAGCGAGGCAGGATCGGAATTTCTGCCGCGATTTTCATGAAATGCTGCGGCGATGAAAATTGGGATGCTTTCTGATCGAAGTAATCAATTAACCTGGAGGTCCGAAAAAAATGGTAGAAATAATGATGCGAAACTTAAAAAAATTGTGATTGTAAATTGTTTCCTAATTTCATGGACGATCTTTCTAGAATAATGATGTAGAATAAGAATTTATGCTTTTTTTCATGAACAATAACTTCTAATAACTACAAACCCATATCAAGCATCAAAATTGCATGGAAATTTTACTACAATTTTTAGCCAACGAACTGCAATCATTTTTCACTACGAATTCGCTTGGAAAATACAGCCAATTTATAAATCTTTCCTGATACAAAATTATCTAGTATTTCTTTCCCTTGTGATGAAATCTCAGCAATTCAATTATAAAATAAAATTAGAAATAGAAAATTCAATTATAATATAGACCTATAACCTAAATTCACTGTCTAAATTTACCTCCACCACAAACACATCATACTTAATATTGCACGATTTATTCAATAATTGTAGGTGTAAGAATTATTCAAGTTGAACGTAAACTGACAGATGTCATGCGCGCCTTTATGATTTTGACCATACAAGCAATTAATGCTTAACCAAACTAACAATGCTTCACCAGACTAGCAATGCTTCACCAGACTAGCAATGCTTCACCAAACTAACAATGCTTCACCAGACTAGCAATGCTTCACCAGACTAGCCATGCTTCACCAGACTAGCAATGCTTCACCAGACTAGCAATGCTTCACCAGACTAGCAATGCTTCACNGCCTTTTCACCCAAGGGTTCAGCAAGTCAACCTTAGTACGATTGTGGAATACAATGAATGTCCAGCGGCAAAATACCGCCTGCTGGCACTAATTGTGTCGGTAAAACCTTATAAGGATGGAGCAAAGAAACTAAGGATTTCCAGTAAAGAGATACCCCAATATCATCGTCTCGTATTATGCCGGTAAGCTATAAATAATTGAAAAATCTTTCACGTATCAACAAATCTGCAATTGAACTGCACTCGATAATGTTATTTTCTGACTTGGAACATTGTTTGACCCTTTTCGATTTTCTTCAAACTTGTATAAAAATCGAATAACTTTCCTAGCTTCCGTTCAATTCAAGTACTTGAAAACTAGTTTCTTTTACTTCTTCTACCCAACTTTCATCTCAAACCCACCGTTATCTATATCCTTAGAATACCACCATAATTCGTTTCAATAACTTATATATATGTTCCAAATCAATGTCCTCATTAAATTGTATTCCCATATTTCAATACCAATGACAAGTCAACCCACGAATGAAACCATTTTCCTTATAAATAATAACTAATTTTGATTAATCTCGTCAATATTATTTATCCTCTGTACAAGCTGTCTCTTATACACATCTAGATGTGTATAAGAGACAGGACGAGGGTGACTGGACCGACGAGGGCGACTGGAGTGGCGAGGGTGACTGGACCGACGAGGGTGACTGGAGTGACGAGGGTGACTGGACCGACGAGGGTGACTGGGGTGACGAAGAATGCAGCAAAAGTGCTAGTCGCTAATCTAAAGTCACTACAGAAGTTGTATGCCCGACGACCTTCTTTCTTTAGTTTATGTGTGGAAATTTTCGTTTCGTACTTGGATTAAGTATAAAGTCTAATGTGTATTTTATTTTTTAAAATGCGCTATCGTCTCGGTGATTTTTTGAGCACTAAAATTATGAGTATTTAATACTATAAGTTTTAAATTCTTTTTTCTTTCCCCAATATTATTTTGAAAGGTTGAAAATTCAAAAAAATCCCAAATACATTTTGAAGATGAAAAAAGTAATAAGAGAGCAGTAGGTATCGTGTAAACGTCAGTATTTATGAATTCTGCCAGAGCCATCAAATGCGAAGTGAAAAAAATTAGTATGCTGTAAGATTAAATAACCAAGACAACAGTTTGTCTCATCTATTTTATAAAAACTATTGCATAACGGTAAGCTTTCAGCTTTTTCTGGAGACTCAGTGACTCGCAAGAAGCTGCGTCGGGCATTAAACCAGCGACTGCCTCTTGCAGCTGCTGTGCTCACAGTAGCGGCTGCTACTCCTTCTTATTTGATTCCTTAATCTCAAGTAGAGTTCAGAGCGATGTAACCCTGCCGTTTTTAGTGCGCAACGCACAATATCACCTAAGTTTTGTTGATCTGTACATTCATTTACTTTGCACCACATTTTCACTACACTTAAAGTGTGGATTCCCCATTTTAACATTGATTTATTTGTTTTATAGTAAAAAAGTAAATAAATTGTTCTCGGCTGGGACGAGAAGGATTTGCAGTATTTGCTGGCTGGAAAACGTTTCAGTTTGATGAAGCTCGCAAATTTGCATATCTTGCATATCTCTAATTTTCGTAAGACATTGTCACGCCAGCACTTGTGCAAGTTCATATAGAGATGAGCAGTAATCCTATTATAGAGAAGAATAGTTCAGTTTGTCTCTTGTAAAATTGGCTTTTCTAAGAGCGGATAAAGCGGATAAAGCAATTTCATGATCTGCATGTGAGACACAAGGTCGGCATGGGAGTTATCTGCGCCCATTAGAATGCTGGACATTTTTCCTCGACAAGCAAACGGACATACAATTGTCTCAGAGCCCCGGCATCCAGCGCGTTATTTCTTGCTGATCTTGCCACGCACAAAGTTTCTTGCAGTTTTTCTTGATTGTAAGCAAGTGGCAGCGTATAAGTATGTTTTTATATTATAATAATGATATACTTGAAATTAATTTTTGTTCACATTTTTTGTCTGAAGTTATTTTCTTAGAATTTGTTATTCAAGCCAAAATATTTCCATAATAACATCTTTACGATGCTTGAATTGCTTGAGTTTTTGACCGGTTACGAGGTTTCGCTAGTTTCACTAAAGCGAATTAAGGGGAGCGTCTTGGTCCAAAAAAATTTTTTTTACTTACGTAAGGATCGTTTCGAAACTTGGTACACATATGTAAAATAGAAATCTAAGACTTATTTGTTCGTGTAAATTTTTCGAAAAATGAAAGAAAACGTTAAATTCGGAGAAAACGGCAAAACAGTGGGTCTTGTAGAACAATTATCTCTTCTTACAATTAACGTGCTACAATATCGGGAGACATGTCATTCGATTTGTAAAGACCATATCTATCGATTCATCAAAAGGTTTTTCCAAAATCATATTTGTTTGGGTGGGAGGAGGGTTTTTCGGGTGATGCTTGCTTTCCCACTACTCCCTCTCCTTTTTCAAAATATAATCCATACTATAACGGAATAAAAAAACTTGATTGGTTAATCGCTAGAGCTTGATTTTACAAATCGAATTGTATATCTCTCAATGCTGTAGCTCGAAATTCATAGGAGGAGATAGATTTTTAAGATGGATATTTTACTCGTTCAGGGGAGCCAAATAAGTAAAATATATTGAAAAAATATATATGCCCAAAAAATTGCGTGATATTGTAGCCCAAGCTTTCCCATTGCAAGTTATTTGCATTTAGGGTACTAGCACGCATCTTTAGACCTATTCTTGTCCAGTTTAACGTGAATAACAAGTTTAAAATGTGACTTTTTTAAATTTATGTCTATATAAAAAGTTGATTTTATATAAGTTCAAAACGACCTAGAGCAAAAATTATTGCATGTACATCTATGGTGTTAGTTTTGTTGTACGCGTATTGTTTGTAGCTTTCAAACGAGTCCAAACACCTTGCAATTATAAAGCGAACTACGATCTTTAAATAAAATTTTAATGAAAATTTGTAAATATTGTTATAAAATGGTCATTTTATAAAAGTTCAAAATTGCTTTATGCAAAAATTATTGCATGTACATCCATTGTGTAAACTTTTTTGAACGCGTCTTATTTGTAGCTTTTAAACGAGTGCAAACACTTTGCAATTAACTTAAATCATGATCTATATATACACATTCAACTTAAATAAATCTTTGTACATATTGTTAAAAAAGTTCATTTCGTTCATTTTTGAAATTGCTTTACGCAAAAACAGAACACGCGCATACATACGGTTTGCTGCGATAGACGCGCCTATTTATCAGCGAAAAAAATGAGCAAAGAAAACGGAAATGAACTAATTTCTAATTTTGAACCAAGACACTCCCCTTAAATATTTGCAAACTGGGTTGAACAGCCTCGGGAAATGGGCAGTTCATTAGCCTACGGCTTTGAAAACCAGGGTTTAAGTAAGTGTCATTTTTATTTTTTTGTTATCTGCAAGAGAAAGTTAGAAACTTTAGAAAAATTTACCCTATCTTTTACCAATCATGGGCATCACTCCCACTCGTTACCTCCAGTGCCTGCAGCTAGTGTCACCGCCTTTTGTTACCTCGAATTCCTTCTGTCACCGTCTCTTGTTACCTCCAGTGCCTGCAGCGAGTGTCACCGTCTCTTGTTACCTCGAGTTGCTTCTGTCACCGTCTCATGTTACCTCTGGTGCCAGCTTTACCCTTTTCTGCCCTCGCAAGCCCCGACAAAGGGCAGCGAGCGCCCCACTCTTTATTAGGTAGAGCCATGCTCCGCCCTCACTTCCCTCTCTCATAAAGGAGCCGTTGCCTGACCTCGCGCGTCGTCGGGAAACCTGACCGCGCGTTCTCTCAAACGCTCACTTTGATTTCTTGTTCGGCATTGATCACTCATTATTATTTACTTTTTTATTTTCCTACAAAGGCTTTTATTTTAACATCGAGTCGATTGCCTCTGAATTTCAGATGTCACTAACTTTACTTGTTTTTCTATACTTCGGTGCATCTTTTTAAGCTTCGATGCTTCGATGTTGGTGAATCAGTTGGACAATGGCCGTTGTTTTAATTTTCGGTCAATGCCTGAGCAGTTCATGTTACCATTGAATTATAGGAACCTAAACAGACAATAGAAACTTCAGTCTATTCCTTGCAGTCGATAAAGCTAATTTTCAATTGATAAGTTTAATTTTTTGCCACTTAATTCGGTAATCCCTCTCGAAAATTCTGTTTCTAAAAATTAAAATGTAAAAATATATTTATTTTGCATATGTTTTATGTAGATTCTGCTGCGTAAAAATTTTCTTGGTAGGTAAGTCAGTAAAGTAAAATGTACGTAACTGTTACATGATGTTGATAGACATCGCTCGAATTTCCTAAGTATAGGGCAGGCGAATAGCCAACCCAGTTGGGCTAGGAAACGACGATGTGTTTGTCCTGCACCCCTCGTAAAGCTCGGGGGTCTCGGGTCAAACTCAAGACAAACAAAACAAAAGAATTTGCTGTAGAAAGTTTTCTCATTAAAGTAACATTTTTTACCAGTAAAGCTTACTAAAAATTGTAAATCATAGGAATAGAACTATTGTGATTCAAGTATTTCCTTTTTACTGACCGAGGGCACGAAAATTTTATAGTTGAAATCGGCTGAAGAATCCACTAACCGAGACACTTTAATAATAAGAAATTGAGGCTTTGGTCCATCTCTTTAAATTTTACTGTGTGGCGCTGAATAAATGTGGTTCCTTATTACAACGTAGGCTGAAGAGTTTTATGTGCGATTCCCATCTCGCCGACGACTTATATGGCTTTTTATTGTTAAGCCTGGAATTTGTTTTCCTCTCAATAGCAAGCATGTTTGTTCACAGAAAAAATATAACATTTACATCATTATAGGAAGAAATATTCTCATTGCATGGATCCTCGAGTATAGGATCGGGCAAAGTGTAATATAGGAATGATAGCGCGCTGCCAAACTGGCAGAGTAGGCGGCAAGATTGTTTACATTCTGTAGCAGACGACAGGAAAGGCCCACTTTTCTTGGATGAAATAAATGACTTTGTCAGAATAATTGAAAAAGCGACTTACCGAAGATATGAGCAAGATCCTCCGTTCACAGTCACTGGTTTTTGCTTCAGGAAGAAATACGAGCCACATCTTATTATTAGATACCCGGTAGATAGATAAACTTAAAGGAAAATTACAAATTATAGATGCTACTATAAAACATAACTTGAAATTTCGAACAAACAGAAATTACAGAAGTGAACGCGCTGCATGTGCGAGCAATTTCATGCCGAAACCTTCAACACATGCGCTCGGAATACAGCACGCAATCGGTATCGCATAGAGCTATCAAAGATCTCCTAAATCATATCTTGATAATTGATAATCATATCTTGACAAAGAGAATGAATTAACCCAGAACAGCTGAAATGTCTTCTGTCGAAAAAATCAAAAATACACTCTTGATCTTCTACCCCGAAATTTTGGAGAGGTAGATTTTTAGTGAATACCGAAGGTGAATAGTGTAAATGCACTAAATTGGACTTTGTAAAAAAACATTCATATCATCATCTATATCAATAGCTCGATTTCTGCTGCAACTCTCATTTAGAACTAGATTCTTAACGATTATTGGTGCCGTCTCTCTGGCCCGTACCCTGTGGCCTCTCGGCACCCTGGGCACACGCAGAACTCGGCTATCATACAATAACGAATTGAAACAATATGCTCCGGTGTCCGTGCTCATTAGGCCATCTTCGCCTGTAGCAGATTCATATTTAACCGGCCACCTTCGTGGAGTTCCACCAGAATTTTTACAGCAAATAGCGAGTTTGGAATTCCTAGATCTCTGCTCCAAAATAGATCTTGACCATTCGGCTTCACCGAGATACAAGCTATGAAACTAGCCGTGTTTTTGTTAGAACATTTTAACAGATATACCTATTGTATTTTTTATAATCTCGTCGTAGAGCAAATTTTGATGGACAGTTATGATTATTTTGCAGGTGTGTCGATGAGGTTCAGTGTGACCTCGTTGTTTTATCTCGTCCTGTTGCTGGTGAACCCTTTGTTGAAGACGCCTTCTGTCGTCTCCATGAAAGGTGAGTACAGCCGTATTTTTTTGAACAGGGAGCTTCAGTTTTATAAACGCTAATAAATTTTTTAAAGAAAAAAAAACATCGCGTAATATTTGCATATATTTACATGTAATTAAATGAGTGTTCGTATGGTAATACTCTATTTCTCGCACGCAGTATATTTTGCTTGCAGAGTGCGTGAAAAACATCATGAATACTAAATGACGCATACGGCATACCTTATTTAAACTTTCGCTTGTACTGGCAAATTATTATTGAAGAACCTTCCTGGCTCGTGCGCAATATTTTTTTTGCACGTCGCAGGACACACAGGCTGGTACATGAAGGCTCTAGCGCTGGTGGGCATCTTCAACTTCCTAATGACGCTCATCTTCCAAATCGTGCTGCTCTCCATCCCGCCCTACGCCTTCTTCCTCCAGCCTTGTGAGTCATACTTCTCTCATTTTATAATTAGAATTTTTATTTCAGAGACGCGCTATGCGTTGGGATATGTAGGATGCAATTATGTTCGTCCTCGCTTGGTTGCCCCGGCGAGAAATTTTCCTAATTAACTTCCCAATTTTCGTCCCCGATTTTTTAATTCATCAGTGGGATTATTTTCCCTCATTCATCATTAGGCTTTCTCGTATAAATTTTGGGTCGAGCTGAGAAATGTTTAATAAGATAATATAATAATAAGAACTATTTTAACTAAATTCGATTAAAAATTGTAATTACTGAATTACGTCAAGTCGACTTGCTCTGAAGTGTTAGTTACTTTAAGGCCAAAATCAGTGATCGAGTTATTTTATTACCAACTGACAGTTATATTCTTGTGCCATCCAAATTCAGGATGGATTCTCTGCTCCAGGCTCGGCAAACGCTCCAAAACTATAATTTATTCTCTGCTCGGCGAACGATCCAAAACTATAATTTATTCACTGCGCCAGGTTCGGCGAACGGTCCAAAACTATAATTTATTCTCTGCTCCAGGCTCGGCGAACGCTCCAAAACTATAATTTATTCTCTGCGCCAGGTTCGGCGAACGGTCCAAAACTATAATTTATTCTCTGCTCCAGGCTCGGCGAACGAGACGATCCTGCGACACATCGGGCTGGTGCGGCTGGACGGCATCACGGAGGAGGACGGGACGCGGTGGCTGCTGCCGGAGTGCCTGCTGCTGGTGCTGGGACCTGCGAGCTTCATCGTCATCACTAAGCTGGTCGCCGCCCATGAGGCACTCAGACCTGATGTCTTTACCACCAGCAGCCCTCCTGCCCCTGCTGTACTATTACCTTACAGACACGTCCTTCTCAAGCTCATGAACTCCGTAGGTGAGGCTCGACAAGTTATGATTCTGGAGATGGAATTTGGAACTTTGTATATTCATTTATGCATGTCAATGCGATATAGCCATGGCGACGTGATCACTGTGAGTGGAGAGATGTATTGCAATGCGGCACCCTCCAATGATAATGCCGTTGTAAGTAATTCACTCATCAATGTAGATTACATAATGACTATCGGAAATCTTCTCGCACAATAAATTATCCAAAATCCAAATACGTTAGGTTTTAAAAGATTGCATTAAGGTAATTTGGTTTTATTACCATGTTACATGTACGCACTCCGCGTGGCGGCAATGTGCTTCTGTGCCATTCACCAGAAAATAATATCCCAAATAGAAGATAATTCGAGGCGACACAGCTTTAATAATATGGTCAGAATTCCGTCCTCTGTACAAGTATTTATATAATGAGTTTGCTTAAATCGCTAGTCCAACAAAAATGTAAAAGCAATGAAATCGCCAAGTTGGGCTAAATTGGTTCGATAGAGATATGATGAACGTTTCCTTATGTTTTAAACTCTGTTCTGTGCATACGGGTGATAAATAATTATATGAAGTGCGTCCACTGTAGCGCAGTGGCAGCGGCAACAAGATAGTGAAGCTAGCCGTTTGTTCGAGCTTTAGGAAGCTCAGTTCATTTCTCGGTGTCGCTAGTAGTTGGCGCATGGTAAGCGTCGAAGGCGGTGCATCTTCATGTTCTTGTGTTGGCGCCTCTAAACGAACTCTAAGTACGTGTTACCTGGGGTATATGTTCCCTCTCAGGCACCCCGGTGAGCGTGATGTTGTGTTCCCTCAGGCACCCCGGTGAGCGTGATGTTGTGTTCCCTCAGGCACCCCGGTGAGCGTGATGTTTGTTGTGCTCCCTCAGGCACCCCGGTGAGCGTGATGTTATGTTCCCTCAGGCACCCCGGTGAGCGTGATGTTATGTTCCCTCAGGCGTGTTCCCTCAGGCACCCCGGTGAGCGTGATGTTATGTTCCCTCAGGCACCCCGGTGAGCGTGATGTTATGTACCCTCAGGCACCCCGGTGAGCGTGATGCTCATAGGTCTGGCAGGGGTGCTACAGCCGTCCCTCACGTCCGCCGTATACTTCGCTGTCTTCATGGTCATGGCCACCTACTGGAGCCTCAACAACTCCGTCGGGGGCAGACGCTTCGGGTCAGTTACGCAAAACAAAGAATTAAAGTGCTTATTAATAGGTTGCATTCAATGTATCAATGAATTTTGCAAACTTTTGTTAGTAATTACATTTAGATTATTTTTAAATCTTCAATTAACCAAGAGGTTTTCAAATTACGGGCATGAAATTTTACTACTGTTGATTATTTGAGTCCTCGTTGTATCGTCTACCAAAGAAAGCAATTACTTATTATGTCGAATATTATGAATCTCCTCAAATTCTTCTGAAATACTGTGCCGGAATTACGTTAGAGATTTGATGGGTAATCATTATGATAATTTATTAATAGAAAACTGTTAAGGTAATAATCATTTGGATTTTGGCATGTTTAGTTCGCAATATTATCCACTCATTTCAAACTATTCTATTCATAATTATTAAGTAGTTCATGAGGATGTGGATTTAGAATTTGATGGAGTTCAACAATTTCATTTTAATATGGTCGGGGGCATTTATGATTTGAAAAGACGAGTATTGAGAACATCGAAACAGTCAGATTGCACCAGGATAGATGAAGGGGGCAACCGTTGAGTTACTTGATAAGATTTTCCAGCCTTCTCTTTACCACGCAACTAAATTATCTTTATCAGTGGTTAGTTCATGGGCCATAATCGCTGGCGCATCAGGTTGAGTTATGTCACACCGAAATTTATCAGTATTATCCGTGAAGGCTTAATGAACAACCATAAAGATATGCCAGCAAAGAAATAGATTGTGTCTATGCGCTGTGCCATGAAGCCAAACTGAATATTCTTGATGGGACAAATGTTGAAGTGTTTTCCGATTAAAATAATTTTCGCGCGAATCCTGCGTGATGAATTGATACCAATTTATCTCTTAATTGGCATTGCACTTCCTGTATATCAAAAAAGATTTTGTGTATACTTTGCACGGTATAGGTATTGTTTGAAACCCATCCATCCCTGCTCAGTCGGGATCGTCGTCAAAAATCATCTTGAGTAGAATTGTGTCGGCGAATGAGAAACCGCATATTGTCTATTTTTCATTGTATTATCTAACGATTAACGCCAGAAACGCGAATGAAACATCAAATAGAAAACCTAAGTTTAATTAAGTATTTATTATAATTGATGTATTATCCTATATTCATAGCATTCCTCTCGGAATTAGCATGGGAGTTCAGCAAGAATTCTCAAGAGATATCGTTTAACCAAATAGAATAATGAACAAACTTATTGATTTTCAGTAACCTTTTCTTACTATTGTAATGTGCTGATTTCTCCTGCCTCATTATAACCTTTTGGTTTTGAAGTATTTCATTGATGAAAACTCTTGATAACTCTGTCCTTGATTGTCCTTTTCCTTGCGGGTTGGCCGCGTTTGTTTGCATGGCGACGTACATTAGACTAGCGGCCATTAACTAGCGGTCAATATGTTGGTGGTTCCCCACTACAATACCCTACTATACACAGCACTAAAATTCTACTCTATATTCTAATCTTCGTTAATGCGTGATGAACACGTCATACGAGGCGACACTATGAGTTTACTTTCTAAGGGTTAGTCTGCAGATGGGAAGCTCTATTGTTGTGAGAACTATAGTATAGGTGCTGATGACATCGATGACGGGTAAACTAGCTGTAAACATGAGAAAAAGTTACGCGAAAAGATGATTTTACCCGAAAAATTAACCTGGAACATGTCAATAAGGGAATAGCAGCATGAAGCAGGAATAACATGTAGGTACATCTCCCGGCGAGTTGTTCTATGCGAATGTCCGGTGTCAATTCACTTGACCTGATAGAGATTGAGGACGAGTCAACATCTGATAGACACGTGATGGATCACGCGATCAAGACCTCAGTAATGGGCGGAAGCGAAGCTTATATAAGGTCTAGCAACCTTAAGTAAAGCCCCCCAGTAGCTGATGAGCACTCCGCGATGTAGCGTGTCGGTATAGAGTTCTCCGACCTTATACGGTCGGCGCCGTAAGGATTAAGTAAAGCGAAATGAAGGTTTCAAGTCAAATGCGCACCATGAAACTTCACCAATATCATAGCAAATTTTTAAATTTATCTTTTATCATAGCACATTTATCTCTATCTTTTATCATAACACTAGCAAATCTTTAAATTGAAATTTATGCTATAGATTGGTACTCGTATATGATGGTAAAATTGATTCACAAAACACCTTCATATTGTGGTTGAATTAGTCTTTAGACTGATGTACATCGTGGCATAACAATTGCTTAACAAAACGCTGCGTTCTAAACAAGGTTGGTGTGTCGTGGCCTGGCGATGTTGTCAGGCGTGCACATCGTGCTCCTGTATCTCTACCAGGCGCAGTGGATCCAAGAGAACATACCCAAGACCTCCGCTACACCCAGGTCTGCCGCCCTACCTTGAGGCGGCAAATTAAATTTAGTTGCAATTTAATTTGAAGCTAATAAAATGAGCCTTCTATTACACTTATTTGAAAAGGGACGTTGTGATTTATTTTTAAACTAATAAAATGGGTGTTTGATTGCCCTGAATTTATTAGTCTATTTCGCGGTAACTTTGCTTAAACTGATAGGTGTTAAAAAACAATATACTGTCAACCTTTTGGCGGTAATTTGACAATTTTGAATAAATTTCCATATCTGAGAAAAACTTCAAATTTTGTGAAGTTTATGACAATTTATTAATCATTTATTGTAATTATTCCTTTATTCCGAAACATCCTCATTTTCTTCCATCCCATTGTGTAAAATATTAATCAAAGATTATATTACAAAATATCAAATATTATCATATATCAAATATTAATCAAAGCTTATATTATCAAATATAAAATATTATACTATATTATCAAATATTAATCAAAGATTATATTACCACATATCAAATATTATAATATATTATCAAATATTAGTCAAAGATTATATTACAAAATATCAAATATTATAACATTCAAATATTAATCAAAGATTACATTACCAGATATCAAATATTATCATTTATTATCATATATTATAATATATCAAATATTAATCAAAGGTTCACAAGTACTAAGCAGAGCACATGTGCCCCCAGGGCGTTCGGGATGCAGGCGCTCTATGAGACGCGCTGTGACGGCGACCCTCGCGCTGCGTACGTACCGCGCCCGCAGTGGAACAGGTGCGACGCCGTGGTGGCTGCTGCCTATACTTGACTTAGATAATATTACTTTCATGTTGAAAACAACGTTATTTTCTTGAAGGTTTCGATATCCGTATTTCTGCCTACACTTGACTTAGATTATGTTACTTTCATGCTGAAAACAACGTTATTTTCTTGAAAGTTTCGATATCCGTATTTCTGGTTAGACTTTGACTTAGATAATATTACTTTGATGTTAAAAATAACGTTATGTTCTTGAACGTTTCGATCTCCGTATTTCTGGTTAAACTTTGACTTAGTCTTAGATTATATTACTTTAATGTTCAAAACAACGTTATTCTCTTGAAAATTTCGATATCCGTATTTCTGGTTAGACTTTGACTTAGATCATGTTACTTTGATGTCGCAAATAACGTTATTTGCGAGCGTTTCGTTGAGCGTTTCGATCTTCGTATCTATTGTTAGACTTTGAATTAGATTATATTACTTTGATGTTGCAAATCAGGGTGAACGTTCCGTTCACCAATTCTTGATGAATCAATCAATTCTTGAACGTTCCGATCTTCGTATTGCTGGTTACACTTTGACTTAGATTATGTTACTTTGATGTTCAAAATAACGTTATGTTCCTGAACGTTTCGATCTCCGAATTTCTGGTTAGACTTTGACTTAGATTATGTTACTTTGATGTTCAAAATAACGTTATGTTCTTGAACTTTTCGATCTCCATATCGCTGGTTACACTTTGACCTAAATTACATTACTGTGATGTTGGAAACCCTTTCCTTATCGTGAACGGTTTGATTTTAGATTAGATTACTTTGATGTTGAAAAATAACGTTATTTTCTTGAACGTTTCGATCTCCTTATCTCTAGTTAGACATTGACTCAGATTATATTACTTTGATGTTGGAAACCACTTTGTTATCATGAATAATTTGATTTACGAATCTGTGGTACGGAATTTTCCTACACTTACACGCTTTTCTGGCGAGGATCTTGTCCTTACCGAGTATTTTTACTTACAATCCTCTTCGGACACAAAGCGTTTAGTGCTGAAGCTGCACGAAATACTCTCTACTAGAGTATGCCTCATACATTTACTTCCATGAGTATTTTTACTTCCATTTTCCACGCATTTTCCATGCTTGGAAATGCTTCTTCTATTTAAATAAGACGGATAAAAGCTTCACGGATAAATTTAATGTATTCATTTTCGTCTATTTGAATCTGTATTCGCGAGTTCTAATCGATACAATAACTCAAAAGCTCGGTGTTTGCAGGTTTCTCAACCCCGTGGTGCTGGTGCTGCTGTATTACCTCATGCATTACCAGTCCCGCTTCCTGCTCTCTAGTAAGGTAAGCACCTGCGAAGACCTGCGACGTGTAAACGGTAGGTTATTCATATTGCATCTATTCTCTAAATTTTTACATTATTTAATATCTTTGATTGAATAGATTTTTTATAATGTCAACTGGAATCATTTTCTTCGATAAAAAGCTGGAAAACAGCTAACAATCGCGGAGCTGACGCGCTGTCACTAATATTTAAAACAGAGCGTGAAATTTGAAACACAATTCGCGAATTGTGTATTATATTTCACAATTGAAAAGAAGTTAACGAATTGGGTTTTCATAATTTGTGTGGGAGTTGTGCTAAGCCTGTTTAGCTTTTTGCATCCTTACAGTCGTGTGTGAACCTGTAACCATGAATTGTGTGAGCATGTAGCAAAAATCAAATCGTTTGCAATTTGTTTATTTTCTTTATTACGTTGTTGACTTTTTTAATCTTAGGGATGATATTTTTCAGCATGACCTTGGTTGTGCATTATTCCTGGATTGTGCATAATATTGCTTGATGTTAGTAATGTTACTACTTTAACATTCGAGGTCAAAACGATTTAAAATTCGTGTCAACTCGCCTCAGTGAGGATCGTCCCCGAAGTTATAATTGACATCGAAGTGATGATCGTCACCTAAGTGATGATCGTCATCGAAGTGATGATCGTCATATAAGTGATGATCACTTAGATCATCGAAGTGGTGATGTTGACCGACGTCACCATCATCGGGATATCCTCCAAACTAAAGTCAGGAGCTGTTTCTGCTACTAAATTACGCGTTAAGTTCCTTTGAAGCTGCAGCAGAACATTATGCAATCGGCGCTGATATTATTAGAGATATAAACGCCTTGATGACAGATATGAATCATATGATTTACATTTTTGCTCATCGATGAGACAAATTCATTTATTATTTACGTTATTGTACCTACGTGAGTCGTGCATTTAGTTTCCGCTGTAGAGAATCTTTAGCACGTCCGCTTCAATTGGTTGCGACTCGTGAAAAAACTTTGAGTTAGGTTTATTCTCTCAAAATTGAAACTTGAACATATAAGTTGTCAAGAAAGTAAGGAAAAAGTGGCAGATTATCATGCACTGTGACAGGAGCGCTACTGCAGTGCCTTAAAAACCAAGTTATTCGGAGACAAAGGAAGGCTCGTATACCAGAGGGTAATTGCAACGTAGTTTGTATCGACGTTCAATGAGAGTCTCGACTTGTGTTTTTCTGTGCTATACGGTCGCGTTGCCAGCTAACGCTACTCTTTGTTTGCTCATCCAGCTCAGGTTCTCGAAAACTAATTCGGTGCCATTAGAATTAAGCAAGGATTAGTTCTAGTGATTGAAGGCTGCGTTATTAAATTAAATGGATATCGCGGAGAAAAATGAAAATAACTTTTATTTCGATAGAAAGTCGGTGCCAAATATCAACAAATAACAATCAAAATGCAACAAATTTTTTTTAAAAATTTCCCGACCCTACGAATACGAGTAGTGACATCAATAGCTATACAAACCATAGAGATTAAAACAAAGGAAATGCCATTTTCAACAGTTGTATTACCTATTTTATTACTTCTATTACCAACAAATGAATTTTCAGCAAGGGCAGCATCTGTATCAAATTCGTCTGTAGTAATCGACAACCATTCAAATTAGCTGCACAGCGACAAGGATAGAAGCAATAATGAGATAAAACATGAGCAGCAACGGTAAAGAAACAGCAACAGCCCCCCTCATTACCTCAGGTAGCTGAGGCAAACAGCCTGTGATGACACAGCCGGGGGCGCTGACCCCCATACAGTGACTCAGGTCGTCGCACGAGCGGCACATGCAGCTGCTAGATTACAATTACAAATAATCTAATTAGTTCTAGAGCGAATTTTCCAAAAGTTGACACGTTTTATCTTATCACGATTATTAATGAATATTTTATTAGGTAAACTGGGGCTATTAGTTAAACTGGGCCTTTTTAGGTAAACTGGGGGCTTCATGTGCGGCGTTTTTGGTCGTCGACGGACGCTGTGAGTTAAGATAGGATGAGATACCATCTCCTTGATGACTGACAAGACGAGCTTTTAGCGAGAGAAATGTAAACAGATTAATAAAATTTATTGGTTCATGTCTCTTTTTACAATCTTTTTACAATAAAGTTGGCTGACACCCATTTAGCAGTTACATAGGTGGGCGGGTAAATTTTTTTCAAGCATGGATTATTTTATATGAAGTTTTACCTTCTGCATTAGTTTTATTGTATTTCTAAAGTCCATAAGATACAACGAACTTCGTTAAATAGTTGTCCGGATCGATGACTCAAACTAGAAAAAATATAACTCAGTACTCACTGCAGTGAGTGACAGAGAGCGCACTTTCTCGTCGACGAAAACGTGAAGTCACGGACGGACGGACAGACAGACGACAAACGGACTGACGGACATGACGAGCACAGTAGCTCATTTTTTCCATAAGTGAGAAAATTCGCTGACAATGACGCCAGCTTTGCACATGACGTATTTCACTCCAGGCGGCGTTATTACAACGTCAGGCTAGCGCCGCTCAACCCTCGACCGTCCGTGCCCTCATCCGACGTCACACGGTCATGCGACGTTCAACTAAACGCAGCAGCACCAAATCCCGTCGCCGTAACCCGTCTACCAGCACCAGTGGTCCACCAACGGGCTCTCTGTTCCCGTCAAAGACGTCGCCTTTTTCCTTCGGCCCGCAATACCAACGCAAAGGGTCGGCAATCTCTGCGATCTCGGCGCCAATCCACAAAAATCCTCCTAATTCAGGGATTGCGCAAAGAAGACAATCCGCTTTCCCAGGGTTCGGAATGCTGAACCAATACCGTGGTCACCTGCAACACCTGCCTCAGCAACCGAAGTACAGTACCATCTACCGAGTACCACCCTACCACAACCCGTTCTCAACCTTACCGCCACCCAAGAGACGGCGTTCCGCCTCCACCAACATCAGACAACATCTTCTTCCGCCCCTAGACCGACCACCTGCTCCTGTGCCTCCCGAGTCTGACCTCCCGGTGAGTGTAAACCTGAACTTTAATTTGTTCTTCATTTGTACTTCATTCTATTTTCCTTAGTCTGAACCGTTCTTTATGACTCTCCTGTCCTCTTCCTTTAGTTACATTCTCTATATTTCATTTTAAATTTACACGCTCTTGTCATCCTTCTGTATCGACTTGAATTTCTTTTACTTGTTAACAAGTTCACATCTTTCTTTTGTGTTGTAAAATGATTAAGAGGAAAAATAATCATTCATGCCTGAGGGTGTTTTTTATGGTGAATATGACATTTCATGTAACTTCCGTGAATACAATAACGCTGTAGTCATTTAAGTTCTTTAATACCTTCATTTCCTGCCTCCTAATAGCTGAAATGATTTTGTATGTGCGTTAAGCTTAACGAGATCGGCGTGCTGTTGAATGGCGGCAGTCTGCTCAGCAGCGTTGTAAGCGGCAGCGGCGGCCTCGGAACACCGCGCGGCATCGAGGGTGCCGGCACACTGGCCCTCACCGGCCACCTGGACCCGGCACCTGACACGGCCCTGCTAGAGGCGCGACCTCACTCCGACCTCAACGGCTCTATTGCCTGGTCTCCTACTCCTTCCCTCCAGCGTCAGGTGAACCCACTACCATCCTTCTCATTCCTTCCTTCCAGCGTCAGGTGAACCCGCTCCCATCCTTCTTATTCCTTCCCTCCAGCGTCAGGTGAACCCACTCCTCTCCTTATTCCTTCCCTCCAGCCTCAGGTGAACCCACTCCCGTCCTTCTTATTCCTTCCCTCCAGCGTCAGGTGAACCCACTCCCGTCCTTCTTATTCCTTCCCTCCAGCGTCAGGTGAACCCACTCCTCTCCTTCTTATTCCTTCTCTCCAGCGTCAGGTGAACCCACTCCTCTCCTTCTTATTCCTTCCCTTCAGCGTCAGGTGAACCCACTCCTCTCCTTCTTATTCCTTCCCTTCAGCGTCGGCTGATCACACTCCCCCTCCTCCTTGTTCATTTCTTTAATAAGCGGCCTTTCTCATCAGAATCTATATTCCTGTTGTATACCCGGCAGCGAATAATTCTCACCGGTCTTAACTTTTATACTGTTGGGGCGTATTTTGCTACCCTGCCGAGTGACGCGTGGTATATTTCGGCTCTATATTACCTATACTACCAACTGATGATTTAAGCTGGATTGGTATTAGGGGGGGGGGGAATATGTGCGCCAACTGTTGGTAGGTTATGGGCCGCCATAGTGATGCATGCGAAAGCGAAGACTCAATACCGGAAAGTTTTAGGACACTGGTATCCAGACTTTAATAGGGGCAGTGAACAATACTAAAACAAATAGAAATTATTGTGATGTTTAGTTACACACGAGATGGTGCATACATTACTTGGCATTAAGCGTGTTCAAGTTGCATGTATGTAAACTTGCTGCACGGCGGTGACGCTCTGACTCAGGAGCGTCGAACGAATTTCGTGGTGGTTTCGTAAATTTGTGTCCTCGTCCCACAGTGCCATTACGGGATTAATATTTTTTGGGGTGTTGGGGGTTGCTTTGTTTTTTTATGAGTTTTTTTTTGTCTCGTGTGAAACTGCTAACGACATTTGTGATTTTTCCCCGCATTATGCCTCATTTCCTTCTGACCATTTACTTGGTTTCAGTTAATTTTTATTGAATTACTTCTTGCATTTGGCATCTTGCTGTTCATGAATTTTGTGTGATTGTTGTTATTGGCACGTGAATGATTTCCTATTTCAATGTGATAATAAATTAATAAATTTCTACTGTTTGGAGTGACGACTTATCTTGCTCGAAGTGAAGTGAGTTCAGATGCTACGTACTTATATAGCTACTGAAGTAACTCTGCTCGAACTGATCTTTAATGACATCTAATAGACGCAAATTATATTTATTGACTTTTCTTCGTGTTTAGTTCAGAAAATATTTGAAGATTTTGAAGATTAATAAGAATCGCAGGAATTTCTCTAGTTTCTTGGATAAATGGCTGAAATAATTATATTATCCTGCATTTAAATTTGCACGTACTTGAAACCTGACAAGCGCCATGTGGCTTTCATCAATCATGTTGTGGGCGTATATGGCAGCGTTTCAATGCGCCGCTGTTTATGGTTACGTCGACCGTTTTCAACGCTAGTCGTTAGTTCAAAATTAAATGTTAATCAATATTTCAATAAATATCCTTGTGCAACTTTTAGATGCAATACCTGAAAGTTGCCACCAACAATTGCGAGGCTAATTTCACAATGTAATGAAACATAAAAAATTGAATCCTTAATTGTGTCGTGTTTGTTCTTTTTTGATGGAGTAGAAATTTAATATATTATAATTGTATTCATATATATTCATTCATATTATTATAATTGTATTCATATTCATATTTTAACATATACATGTTAAAAATTTATTTTTAGACTTTATAATCTAACCGAACCATCATGTTGGTAAAGAATTTTATATCGGATTTTGAACCAAAAATTCATATTATTATTACAATATATTATATTGTAAGTATTCATAATCTGTCTCTTATACACATCTAGATGTGTATAAGAGACAGATGTTACATGTACGCACTCCGCGTGGCGGCAATGTGCTTCTGTGCCATTCACCAGAAAATAATATCCCAAATAGAAGATAATTCGAGGCGACACAGCTTTAATAATATGGTCAGAATTCCGTCCTCTGTACAAGTATTTATATAATGAGTTTGCTTAAATCGCTAGTCCAACAAAAATGTAAAAGCAATGAAATCGCCAAGTTGGGCTAAATTGGTTCGATAGAGATATGATGAACGTTTCCTTATGTTTTAAACTCTGTTCTGTGCATACGGGTGATAAATAATTATATGAAGTGCGTCCACTGTAGCGCAGTGGCAGCGGTACCGACATGAGAGGAGTCAGCCGTTAGTTCGAGCTTTAGGAAGCTCAGTTCATTTCTAGGTGTCCCTGGTGGCTGGCGCATGGTAAGCGTTGTAAGTCGTTTTCATGTTCCTGGGTTGGCGCCTCTAAACGAACTCNCGCTGTCCATCGTCATCTATGCTGAGGTGAGGCGCTGTCCATCGTCATCTATGCTGAGGTGAGGCGCTGTCCATCGTCATCTATGCTGAGGTGAGGCGCTGTCCATCGTCATCTATGCTGAGGTGAACTGCTGTCCATCGTCATCTATGCTGAGGTGAGGCGCTGTCCATCGTCATCTATGCTGAGGTGAACTGCTGTCCACGTCCACCACCATCACAGCTCTCCCTATCTAATTCATTAATTTGAGCTTTATATGCATTAGAATCAAAGGCATAAAGCTCAAATTAACGAAAGAAATTTAAATTTCACTGCTCCTGGAAATTTGAACCTGGAATTTGAAAAAAAAAATAAATTTCACTGCTCCTGGAACCTTGAACCTGGAATTTGAAAAAAAATCTACTGCTACTGGAAATTTGAAGTGATTCCAACTATAGAGATTGAATGATTGATTGTACTATATCCTAATGAATCGGCGACATGCCTACGGCCTACTAACGCTGAAACCTCCATGGTTATTATTATTATTGTTATTATTATAATTATTATTGTTATTATTATTATTATTAATATTATCATTATGCACTGGGTGCGGCAGCTGCTGCTGGTGCTGCAGTACATCTACAGCATGGACCTGACGGACGAGGAGCTGCCGTCACGCGTGGACACCGTCAACCTCGGCCAGATCGGCCTGCTGAAGGCCACCAAACTGCCTGCTAACCCCCTCATAGTCAAGGTAGTGTCTATGACATGACATTGCTTTTTTCTAATGTACTTGATTTAGATTATTTTATAATCTCGAGATTTGTCGTCGACGATGAATCTTCGAAAATTGTTTGTAAGAAACGAAATTTAACTTGTGAATTTTGTAGAAATGAGACCNCTACACCAGCATGTTCTGGCTGACGCTGCGTCAGTACGTCCAGGAGGTCGTGGCCGTCAGTCCGCCAGCGTCAGTTGAGGGCGCCGCCGTGCTGCCCTTTGCGTTGGCCGTGTCCACCACGTCCTCTGGTCAGCCTGTGTCCTCCCTAGCCACCGCGCGGGCGTCTGAGGAGCAAGGTAGAAGGAAAACTTAATGAATTTTTACGCTTAAAGCATTATTCTCACACCATATTCATTCCATGTCAAGTCAATTTTACTTAAATGCACTCTAATACAATGCATGTTTATTTTTCGGTGTGTCAGGCACCGCGGGTGCCGAGGAAGAGGCGACGGGGTTGTCACGTTTCGGCAAGTCGGTGCGCACGTTCCTCATCAAGTTCTGGATCTGGCTGGTGGCCATCAACCTCTTCGGCTTCGGCATCCAGGGCTCCCAGGTGGTCATCTTCAGGATCATGTACATGGTGCTCTTCCTGATCTTCACCATCGTCTTCCAGGTGCTCACTCATTATTACCTCTAGTTGTATGGTGCTCTTCCTGATCTTCACCATCGTCTTCCAGGTTCACACTCACTTATATCGCTATTTGTAGTTAACCAATTACTCAGATGGATCATATGTCATTCGGCAGTAAATGCGCATGTTGCAGCTCGTTTTCTATAGAATTATTGTCCAATTTATAATTTTCAGACTATTTTATTTAAACATACAACTTCATTTCGACTTGAAAAAGCCAAAGGAGTTCGTGTTTCGCTGTAGGTCTCGTACAGCGCCTGGCGGCGATTCCTCTACGGCTTCTGGTTGACGGTGATCATCTACCAGATGTTGGTGCTGGTGCTCACTTACACGTACCAGTTCGACCACTTCCCTGAGTACTGGCAGAACTACACCGGAATACCAGTACAGCTTCAAAACGATATTGGTCTCGAGGTGACTCGCTTTACTTAACTTCAACGCTTTACTTAACTTCAACTTTAACTTGATTTGCTTTAACTTATATTACGGGATGTTTTTAACTTCTTGGGGTGTTTGCAATTAAGCTCGCTTCAACCTATTGGCATAGATAATGATTTCTTAAAGAAGCTACGAAAAAATGTTGAGGAAATCTTTCTTAAATTATATTTAATCACAGTCCCGTATTTCATCGCCGAATTCATTACGGAATAGATAAGTGAATTTCTCGAAAATGTTTTTAAACTTAATATAGAAATCTACTGGTTGTTAGAATTTTAGTCTTCTTAACCCATGCCCTGTAATACTACGTGTATGAAAGTGTGAACTTCTTACACATTTTTTACAAGTTCATCACGCATTTAATTTCATATTATCAAATGAAACACTCAGGTCTACGACACCGGGCGCCTCTTCATCAAGCTCATGACGCCGACCTTCTTCGTCATCGTGACGATCATTCAAGTGCATTACTTCCACAAGGACTTCCTCGAGCTCTCCGATATTGAAGAGAAGTCAGTGCCGGTGCTCTGCATTATAGATTACGATTGTTATAAAATAATTAAAATGTTCTTATCGAAGATTTAAGAATCGCTGGATGCAAAATTGGATTTACATAGCACGCGATTCTGTGTAAGTGATCAGATAAAAAAGAGACTGGATTCATGTTTAGAAATAAATGTATGTCAATCACACATTGTGTATATAGTTGGAATGTCTGAGCGCGTGACGCAAAATTTTTTGTTATTCTGCCGTTGCACAACAAATCCTCCTTCGTCTTTGAATTTTATTCTTCATTTTAGTCATTCATCTTTCAAATTTACAACTTGTATTAATTGATTACATATGGTCAAGTGAAAATGAGTTTGTCAGTGTCAAGTATAAATTCGTAAATTTTCATAGAGGTTTTGTGAAGGTTTAGCTTATATAGTGCCGTAAAAGATTCCGTCACCTTAAGCAGAAGATCATCCGCATTTTGTAGCGACAGTATGAAGAATGCAGCAAACCTTCGATACTCCTTGATCGAGTCCGTCGCCAAGTTGTTTCGGCAAAACAAACCTGTTAAACGGCATGCGCGTCAGAGGGAGGTCGTTGAAATTGCCCGCATAACATAACATAACATAACATAACATAACATAACATAACATAGTGATCTCGGCGCTGAAGTGTAGGCCTGATGTGGCCTGTCGCCGATTCTAACTTTTCGTGACTTGTTCACAGAAGATCTAAAATCGTGTCATTTGACCGGATCTTTTCAGGACTGACGATAGTTTGAAATAGATACTAGACAATAAATATCAGCACACCATAAGTTTTCATTTACAAATATACAATGTATTTTTGCATGGTTATATTTTGTGGTCAGGGTGCACGACCTAAGCAAAGTGCCCGAAAAGAAAGTGCGGCCCCCGCCCCCCAAGCCCACGGCTGCGTGCCCGAAGCTCTTTGACTCTTGCACCCTCGAAGACCTAAGAGGTGGGTTCATTAGTGTCGGTCTTAATCATAAACTTTAATTTGAAATTAAATTAAAAAAATTTTTTTTTACATATTTATAATAGTTTATCTTCCTTTCATTGTTGTATCTCGAAATATCAGAGTTTTTTGCCAGTACTTTCTATTATTAATTAATTCAATTCAATCAATCAATTAAATTAAATTCATCAATTAAACTCTGCGAGGAATCCTTATACTGCCTAATCAGTTTCAAATACACCAAGTTCATGACCAGTGACTTGAATAAAGCAAAAATTCGCCTCGTAGCCTCTATCACCAACGTAGAATTAACGAGTAAGATTAACTTGAAGATTTTATCGATGATATTTAAAGAGAACAAACTCTTGTTGTCGCAGCTCTGGTGTGGTACGTGTGGCAGCACTCAGGCTGGCACTTGCAGCGGGTGCTGTCAGAGGCCAGTGAGCTCGGCTGGCGCTTCTTCGAGATCCACATCATGAAAATCGTCCTGGGCTCCGTTATGCTCCTCGCTTGTTATGATGTATGCATTTCTTCTTCTTCTTCTTCGAGATCCATATCATTTCTTATTCATTCATTTCTTCTTCATTCATTTCTTTTTCTTCATTCATTTCTTCTTCTTCTTCGAGATCCATATCATGAAAATCGTTCTGGGCTCTGTCATGCTCCTTGTTTGTTTTGATGTATGCATTTCGCCGAATAAAATCCGTCATATTTTACTTTTTAGCGCATTTTCTCATTTATGGAAATAAATGATTTATTAAATTGAAATACCATGCTGGTGTAACTATGAGGCTGGTGCTCTCAGACTACCCCTGGGCGTGGATCATGAACAAGGAGCTGCGTGAGTGGCTGTTCTTCCCTGACTTCATAAAGCCTCCTGAGTCCTACAAGATCGTCAGTAAGTAGAAAAATTATAACTCAGTACTCACTGCAGTGAGTACTGAGTTATATTTTTTGTAGGTTTTACTTTCCTTTATTTGTAGATTTTATTTATTGTATTTTCATGAAACAATAAATTATTTGAGTAATATCAAAATACCGGCCGTCGATGATGAAAAATCTCGCTGATTAGTTCCACGCATTTTATTAAAGTCTTTCTTTCCCGATGAAAAGCAAGGTGTACCTGCGACAAGTGATATTTTTGATTTCGCATTCAATCTACAAGTTATATCTCAGATAAAAAGATAGAATTGTTCTTCGGTCCGAACGTTCTGCGCCGCAAGAGTGTTACGTATTTAGAATCCCTTTACACAGTCACACGTTGTAGTTCCTTGATCGCTATCGTGACACTATCACGTTGCAGCATCTCTATTGTTATCGTTACACTGTCACGTTGCAGTATCTAGGTCGTTATCGCTACACTATCATATTCCAGTATCTTGAGGCTTTATTATGAAAAAATAGTTACGAGTTTGTAACTCACATTGTCACTGACAACTTTTCAAGCTAAACCTACGAATCACAGCCGCGAAATCAGCCGTTACGTGCACATAAGCGATGTAGTTATGGTTATATGGCCCCAGGTTGGTAATGGTTATGGCCCCAGGTTGTTATGGTTATGGCCCCAGATTGTTATTGTTATGGCCCCAGATTGTTATTGTTGTGGCCCCAGGTTGTTATGGTTATGGCCCCAGTTTGTTATGGTTATGGCCCCAGGTTGTTATGGTTATGCCCCAGATTGATATTGCTGTGGCCCCAGATTGTTATCGTTGTGGCCCCAGGTTTTTATGGTTATGGCCCCAGCCCCCAGGTTGTTATGATTATGGTCCCAGATCGTTATGTTTACTAAAATCGTCGCAGGTGTGTGCATTTCACTTGGTCTTCGTTGTGATGGTGACGATTGCCGTGCCATGCAACGAGCGCGTGCAGACGTTGCTGTGCAGAGCGTGCGTGTCCATCACGGCGCTCCTGCTCATCGTGCGCATGATCTACCAGATCCAGTACATCAACGCGCACGGCATCGCTGCCAACTGCTCCGTGAGTTTGGTGTGCTGTTAACCTAATTAAGGATATTTTTATCTTACTGTAGGCTGGTTACTATAAGATTATAGTTAGTTAACAGAGGAAGAATGCCTCTTAATGGCTAAAAAATAGTATGTTTGGGAAAAACTGTAGAGGTAACTGTCATTCGTGAAACAGTTACAGATTAGTTTGCTTTAGTCTTTGCGGTTCCAATCGTCTATTTGTGCAAATAATAGACTATAAGTTTTTAATATCAACCGCTCGTGGACTCGTGGTATTTAGAGAAATGCAAATGGAGACAAAAATTAAAATTGTCGAACGAAGGGTAACGAGCTGCTGCGCCGTGCAGATGAACGAGACCTACAACCCATGGCCGTCGAACAAGACCGCCAACACCGCCGTGTGGCTCGGCCTGCACAAAGTCAGCTCGCTCTCCAACTACCTCAAGGGCTACATAGGTGAGGGCTACCTACCTACCTACCTCAAGGGCTACATAGGTGAGGGCTACCTACCTACCTACCTCAGGGGCTACATAGGTGAGGGCTACCTACCTACCTACCTCAGGGGCTACATAGGTGTGGCCCAGAGGCTGGTCATTGTGACAAAGGCTAGTTATTTTAAACGACTGGAGTTTATTATTGAATGTAATTCGTCTGATGTGTCAATTGCGTGAACTTTCTCAAAGGCTACATAGTTGCAGCCTGAGGGTCATTGTAAGCGAAAGGAATTCCCGATGGCTGAAATTCTTCGACGTATTGATTGCGGTAGGCATCAGGTGTAGCTAGTGGTCAAAATCTCAAATAATTACACATCCCAGTCTTTACTGAAGAAGTCTACTATTTATAGTGAACTAATTAATCTTCTCCTCTAGGTTGTGTTGCTTCGTTCTCAACGTATCACGGTGCAGGCTGTGGTGGGCATCAGGCAGCAGTATGTGCGGCAGTTGACGGGCACGCCGCCACCGCCGCCTGGCGTGCTGTTCAACAACGTCACGAGGGACATGGCTGACCACGACCTGCCTCACTGCATCAAATTCTTTTTCAACTATGGCTTCCATAAATTCGGTGTTGAGGTTCGTGTGTATATCTTATGCTTATTTTTAATTGAATCTTATGCTTATTTTTGATTGAATTGACTTTAAATGCTTCTCATATACCTTAGCCTTCATCAACCTGAGGTTCTTTGCATAGATCAATCACCGATCGATCAAATCTTACTTCAATTTCCATGAGAAAAATTGTCACGAACATGAAAATAATCTTTTATCTTTTTATCAGAGAGTAACAAATGAGTCTGTTTGACTCAAAGTTTCAACCTCCAGTATTCAAGATTAACCCTATGTCTACAGTCCTTTACATTTGAATAGCTTGGATGATGATCAGCTCCTAGGCAAAAAAAAGTTAAAACTTTTATTTTGCCTGCAGATTTGCCTGATGAGTCTGGTAGGCGTTATAGGCACGCGTCTGGACGTCTACTCGCTGATCTACGCGGGGTGGCTTGTCTACTTCTACAACAGGGAGCGCAAGGACATGGCCAGAGTGTGGCAATACTTCGTCATCTCCATCGCCGTCATGATACCCATCCAGTACCTCATGTCCATCGGCATGCCACCTACTTACTGTAGAGGTAGGATAGAGTGAAGAAGAATTAGAGGTAAGGTAAGAGGTACGACGAGTGAAGAAGAATTAGAGGTAAGGGAAGAGGTACGACGAGTGAAGAAGAATTAGAGGTAAGGTAAGAAGTAAGATGAGTATAGGTGCGTTGTAGAGGTAAGACGAGTGAAGAAGAATTAGAGGTAAGGTAAGAGGTGAGACGGGTGAAGTAGAATTTAAGATAAGGTAAGAGGTAAGACGAGTGAAGTAGAATTTAAGATAAGGTAAGAGCCTAAGAGGTAAGGCGAGTAGAGGTGCACTGTAGAGGTAAGACGGAGCCATTCACTAACGTGCTCAATATTATTCAAAGTTCTAAAGTTGTTCAGAGTGAATAATTGCTCTAAAATATGGATAAATGATTTATTAAATTGAAATACCATGCTGGTGTAACTATGAGGCTGGTGCTCTCAGACTACCCCTGGGCGTGGATCATGAACAAGGAGCTGCGCGAGTGGCTGTTCTTCCCTGACTTCATAAAGCCGCCCGAGTCTTACAAGATCGTCAGTAAGTAAAAAAATATAACTCAGTACTCACTGCAGTGAGCGACAGCGAGCGCATTTTCTCGTCGACGAAAACTTGAGGTCACGGACGGACGGACAGACGGACAGACAGACAGACAGACAGACAGACAGACAGACAGACAGACAGACAGACAGACAGACAGACGGACATGGCGAGCACAATAGTGCATTTTTTCCATAAATGAGAAAATGCCCTAAAATTATAACTCATTACTCACTGCAGTGAGTGACAGTGAGCGCATTTTCTCAAAATCGAAGAATTCGTGAAGTCACGGACGGACGGAAAGACGGACGGACGGACATGACGAGCACTATAGGGCATTTTTTCCATAAATGAAAAAATGCGCTAAAAATGTCTTTTGCAATGAGCTATCATGTTTCTTGTAGCTGTGACAAGTTAGTTTCTAACCACCTTGTGTTTTACCATATGAAGCGTGCAGAATAAATTCGAGTTTGATTCTTCATTGTTTTAAAAATCTTGGTACATAAACTTGCGCTTCAAAAAGTAATTTGCAATCTGAGAGCAGATAGTGTTGCCGCACAGTAATAAACATTAAAATAACACATTTAAGAGCAGACGGATAGCAAAATAATTAATTACAAAACATCGTCCAACATTAAAATTACACATTTAACAGCAGACGGATAGCAAAATAATTAATTTCAAAACATCGTCCAACATTAAAATAACACATTTAACAGCAGACGGATAGCAAAATAATTAATTTTAAAATTTCGTCCAACATTAAAATAAAACATTTAACAGCAGACGGATCGCAAAATAATTAATTTCAAATTTCGCCCAATTTCAAAATATCCTCCAACATTAAAAATACACATTTAAGAGCGTATGGATCGCAAAATAATTAATTTCAAAATATCGTCCAATTTCAAAATATCCTCCAACATTAAAATAACACATTTAAGAGCAGACGGATCGCAAAATAATTAACTTCAATATTTCGCCCGCGTTCAGCTGACTTCTGCCTGCTGGTGTTCGCGGTGAGCCAGCAGCGCGTGTTCGAGATCGAGTTCGAGGACGACGCGCACCTCTACGACGGTGGCACCAACAAGGAGATCGTGCACCTCGACCCCGCCAAGCTCTACAACCCAATACCTGACTTCGTCACAGACACCAAGTAAAGTTTACCTGCGCGGATCATCGATAAAGTCATTATTTTTATGACTGGGGCATGAGAGACGATTGATAAAGTCATTGTTTTAATAACTTGGACATGAGATGAGAGAAAGATGTTTCGTATCTAATACAAGTCAAGATACTTCTTCTTAATATAGAATGCTAGTTAGATGCATTCTTTGTTGTCTCAGATAGAGAGAAAGATGTTTCGTATCTAATACAAGTCAAGATACTTCTTCTTAATATAGAATGCTAGTTAGATGCATTCTTTGTTGTCTCAGATAATCGGTAAATATATTTTTAATTTTCATCTCCTACAAGTGATTAAGAGTTGAATTTTTAACTATGAAATTTGAATTGTGAAATACTGAATTTCACAGCGCTGCTAATTGTAGCGAGGTTGAATGAAAGAAATGCTGTTTCCAGAAAAACTCACAGTGAACATGGCTAGCAATAAAATCATGGTTTCGATCGAATAATTTTCATTTTACATGACGATGCAGGACGGTGCTGGACGTGCTGAAGGTGATCGTGTTCTTCTCATCGTACTGGCTGACGCTGGCTGTGATGTTCCTGGCCGGCACTAACCGCATCACACTCTTCGCCATGGGCTACGTGCTGGGGGCCTTCATTTTCTGCTTGTAATGATGCTAGATTGTGTGGGATAATTCCTGCATCATTCGAAAAGAGGACCCACCTTGTAACTGTATCATCGCCATTATTTAATTTAGAAGAAAAATGCACGCTGAAAAAAGTATAAGTTTGCTCTTGGTAATATCCTATAACGCTACCAGCATAGGTAAAAATAAAACTAAGGACAGTGTTTAACAAATTTTGATTGATTTGGTTTGGTAAATAGGCCAATAATTCAGTGAGCGGAAATTTTTGTTAGACATTTCCATATATCATAATTTTTCTCCCTCAACTTTGTAATGTAAAGCTCGTCTGTTGCATTAGTTTCAAATTCAAGGTATCGATAGTTAATACGATCGAACCTGTTTAACAATAATTTCTCGTAAGACGTAAAAGCGAGCAAATGCATCAATCAACTCATTATGTAATTGAAATTTGACCTAATGATTATGGTTACAGATGGAACTACCTGCTGGATTGGAATTTAATTTAATGGTTATGGTTGCAGATGGAACTACCTGCTGGTTTGGAATTTAATGGTTATGGTTGCAGATGGAACTACCTGCTGGGTTGGAATTTAATGGTTATGGTTGCAGATGGAACTACCTGCTGGGTTGGAAATTAATATAATGGTTATGATTGCAGATGGAACTACCTGCTGGGTTGGAATTTGATTTGATGGTTATGGACTTATGGTTGCAGATGGAACTACCTGCTGGGTTGGAAATTAATTTAATGGTTATGGTTGCAGATGGAACTACCTGCTGGGGTACAACGTGATCGTGATTGTGATCAAGACGTTCCTACAGCTGCTGGGCTGCGTCTTCCTCGACGCACTCGCTTACAACGCCTGCTGGTTTGTGCAGCTCTTCGGCATCGCCTGCGTTAAGAAGTTCTGGGACAAATCCGATGACGAGATAGCTGCTAGTGAGATATTTCTTTTCAAGCATTAAAGTATTCAAATTAGAGTGTATTTTGAGATATTGTTCTGACATTAATGAAGTAGTCGTATTTAAATAAGATGATATGCTGAACGATCTTGACATTATTAGCCAACAAACGTATGGCGACTGACGTGGGCAGCAAACATAGAGCTACATGGCGCTGTCAGTGTCAGGCACTGACAGTGTCAGTCATTTTCAGCGCTATAAGACGTTGTCAGTGACTGACACTGACAGTTATTCAATAATTGAATGTCACACAGAGTTGTCGGACCAGTGCGCTATACCGAAGAGTGAGGCAGGCTTGATGTGGGACGGACTGTGCTTCGGTTTCCTGCTGATGCAGCGACGCCTCTACTCCTCCTTCTACTTCCAGCATCTCGTTAATGAGATGAGGGCACAGACTGCCCTCGCCTCCAGGTGCGGGCTTCTTGAGTTAATGAGATGAGGGCTCAGACCGCCCTCGCCTCCAGGTACGGGCTTCTTTAGTTAATGAGATGAGGGCTCAGACCGCCCTCGCCTCCAGGTACGGGCTTCTTGAGCTAATGAGATGAGGGTAAAGACCGTTATCACCTCTAGTTAATGAGACGTGCGCAAATCTTTTCGCTCAAGGAAAACGTTTTTGACTCCACACTCTTTATCACGGAAGAGAAACATGTAATTGTATCACTTGCGTCACCAGAAAAGCCGTATTATTATCATGTTTCGTCGATTGTACAATTCGATTAGATAATTACTCTATAAAATTATTGGCTCTACTAAAACTCGTAATAATAAATATTGTAGAGCGTTATCGTGCGTCTGATATGTGCAGAGGAGCGGTGTTGATAGCGGAGCTGATGCAGCAGGAGATAGCGGAGCAGCAGGCAGCTCAGACCGCCCTCGCCTCCAGGTACGGTCTTGTTGAGTTAATGAGATGAGGGCACAGACCGCCCTCGCCACCAGGTACGGTCTTGTTGAGTTAATGAGATGAGAGCCAAGACAGTTATCATCTCTAGTTAATGAGACCTGCCCAAATCTTTTCGCACAAGGAAAACGTTTTTGACTTCACACTCTTCATCACGGAAGAGAAACATGTAATTCTATCCCTGGACTCTATAAAATGGTTGGCCCTACCAAAACTCGTAATAATATATATAATAGAGCGATATCGTGCGACTGATATGTGCAGAGGAGCGGTGTTGATAGCGGAGCTGATGCAGCAGGAGATAGCGGAGCAGCAGGCAGCGGAGCAGGCCGTCATCGCTAAGATCAAGGAGAAGATGGAGAGGATCAAGGCATCGGCGCAGAAGAAAGAGGAAGGTCAGGATCCGCAGAGCCATTATGAAGGTGCGTGGCTGGTCGACTCTTGCCCTATTTCTCGGGCTGAAAGAGTTTTCGCAAGGGTGAAGATTTTTTAGTAATTTGAATCGTTTGTCCGAAATAACCAAGCATTTAGAAAGAGGAAGGTCAGGATCCTCAGAGCCATCATGAAGGTGCGTGCACTGTTAGAAAAAATATAACTCAGTACTCACTGCAGTGAGTGACAGAGAGCGCATTTTCTCGTCGACGAAAACTTCAGGTCGCGGACGGACGGACAGACAGACGGACAGACAGACAGACGGACAGACAGACAGACGGACATGGCGAGCATAATAGTGCATTTTTTCCGTAAATGAGAAAATGCGCTAAAACGGTGAAAAAACGGTCCCACTGGCGTTCTATATGTGGCCGGTCGCCCCTTGAAAATAAACTGTTTCGCCGTTCTTATCAGATGTTTTACGGATTTCTAGTGTTAAATTAGAATAAAAACGGCGACAAGGTGTTTCTTTTCACGTGCCCACCGGCCACTGAAACGCCGGTAATACCGTTAACGGTAATTTTTCTAACAGCGTGGCTGGTCGACTCTTGCCACATTTCTCGGGCTGAAAAAGTGTTTGCAAGGGTAAAGATTTTCTAGTTATTTAAATCGTTTATTCAAAATGATAAGCATTTAAATTCTCCCTAGTTTATTCAAGTTGTGCGCTATTAACATGTTTGTAAATTATGGAATTAATACTTCAAATTTCACGAAATTTTATGTGTTGCTATTTATTCCAATTTTTTTTAGAGTTTTCAGGCGCCACATTCTACCAGGAATCTATTCCAAAGGCGCAAAAATATTACCTACAACTTTTATCTCTGTTGTTTCATTTGCCGCTGTGTGAAAATACATTTTTATATTCGTGGTGTTACATATGAGCTTTGGGATGGCTCTTTTTAAGGTTTTTCCGTTGTAGTTTATGAAACGCTGAATCGACTGCACGGAATACGATTACTACGTCAGACGAAGAAGGAATTAAAGAATGAAAATAATTATTCGAATTACTCGCATTGTATTATTTTTATGTACGGTATTCCTCAACATGTGTGTATGCTTGATTAGTATGATAATAGAGCCTTTTTCTTTACGATGTATTCTCATTTTTTAGCCATGTCGCAGCACTGATTCTTTTACCTAAAACGCGTGTATGAGTGTGCAATTAAAGTGACGTGTTCCTGGGCTCACAGGGAACACTTCCGAGCAATTCTCGAACGCCAGCAGCCCTCTACCTACGGAGCTGACATCCCCTCGACCTCGTACGGCGGGAGTTTCCCCTCGTGGGGGTCATTACCTCAGCGCAACCCCCGCAGCACCTACGCCATCCTCGGCCAACATGACCTTATCTCTGGACGGTTACATGGAACCCACTCGGCCATCCCTCACTACCCCACACCTTCCCCACATGCAACCCATCACGTCCCCCTCTGACGACTCATTCCCCGTGTTCTCCCCACCCCCGTATCCTGGGGGACCGAGGGAGCGGACGTTCACCTCGGGGCGAGTTAGCATTCCGCACGAGATCGGTCCCCCGTGGCTCCGGGACGGGGGTTCGGGACTGCGGAGGCGATATTCGGCACCGTCCATCTCGCCCTCCATGTCCCACCACGCCTGTAAATGTCGGCTCAGCGCAGGCTTCTGGATTTGCTTTTTGCTTCAATTGGGGCCAAGGCCTTCTTTATAGGTCATTTATTTTCTAGAAAATTGGCTCAGCTTATAGACAAGCTTCAGCTTCTGTGTATTTTGTCTTCTTCTGCTTTCGTATTTCTACATACATGTATATTAACCGGTTTACGATTTAAATCTAAGTAAATTTTTAACGATCTAACTCAATTCTAAAAAAGCCTAGAAGTTTACCTCACAGGGAATGAACCCTTTTCTGTAGAAAATTATGTCAACTGCGAGGCCGGTATTTAAAAGTTAAAGCATCGTGGAACAATTTTTTAAGAAATCCTCCTGATGCAGTTGTTTCCAATGCGTATAAAAATTCAGCTGAATACTCAGCTTGAAATTGAATCTCGTTGGGACCCACCGACCTGTAATTATTTTCCCTTGATTTGTAACCTTACTCAGCGTCGTCTCAAGAATACATTTGAGTGGGGGTCAATTTAATTTTGCAACTTCATTGTACACATTTGCTGGACCACTATTTTCGCTTGCTTGTTATTTGCGAGGCTCGCATTGACCGCTTGTTGTCAAAGGACTGGCGCTTGGGAATCACTGCTGAAGTGCCATAGTTTTAGTGATATCTTCAAATGCAGATAAAGCATTTTTTCAGGTTTTAAGTTGACTTTGGTTTTGTAATTGATTACCTTGTATTATAAAATTAAATTTTACTTTGTTCTAATCAATGCGTGCTTTGTTTTTTCAACCATGACTAAAAGTTGCTCTTCGTTCTACAATGTCGTAATGTGTATTTCATCTTACCTGGGATTTCAGTGCGGCAGTTTGCGGAGGCGCCACATAAAGCGTGTGATCGTCTGAGTTGGCCTCATCGGAATGCAAATCTGAAAATGATGCCCACAATTGGAATTAATTCGTCAAGACGGTCATCTGATTCGTCGGAGACATCCACCAGCTACCTACGGAAGCTCTCCGCCAGCGAGTCTGACGACCAGGATACGAGCAGCGTCACTGCTCAGGTGCTGCGGACCGACGCGCCGCTCAAAGTTTACCGTAAACGCAGAAGAGAAGACAAAACTGAGGCCGAGGGTCAAAGTTCTATGGAGACGTCAACGACTTCTTGGCATTGGGAATGTCCCGGTCCAAACAAAACTGTGGGTCCAACTCCCAGTTTACAGTTGAGCGACCGGTCTATAACGTTAGAGAGCTTTGGTGTAGGTTTTGTAAATAATTTAGACGGTAGTGAGGTCATCTACATTGATGAATCTCCTCCAGTCTCAGCGAGAGAGTATTCAAAAGAACGGTTTAAGAAGAGTTCTTTGAAAGTTCCGTTCCGCCAAGCTGGACTTCCATTGTCTCCTCGTTGGAGGCACCTACACCCCAATTATTGTTATTCTATCACTCGTAATGTCAGCTCCCGAACTCTCCCTTTCTCGAGGAAGCCTTCCCCGAAATCAGTCAACCGGCTCAGTAATCCTCTTCCCATGACCGTGAACGTCTCCGAGGACTGCAACACTCAGACGGTCGCGTCTCCGAGAATTTCGGGAAAAATTGCAGTTGGCAGTCATTTTTCGAATGTGGCGTATTCTAGAGACGAGTTTAGCAGACGTGAAGCTGCAGCAGAACCTTCAAACCAGAGAGATGCTGCAAGAGTCAGAGAGCGGAAACTCAGAAGAAGAATGTCGTCAAAAGGCGGTAAACGGCCATGCTATATATATTGTCATTGTGATATTACACAAGCTGCTCGCATTGCGTCAACGTTGTACTTTTTATCGGTGTTCTTCCCAATCGAATGGCTGTCGGATGAACCTCATCTTGATCACGCATTGTTACGTGTTTGCTCGAGTGATCGTTCTTCGTTAGTCGGGCGTTTCTGTCCATGCAAGATGCGCGTTTTGTTGAAAATTTGCGTTCATGATCTAGGTTATCCTGCACCGCATTAATTCATGTTTTGATCGAATTGCAATGTTTGCGATTTAACATCTCCTTCAGTAACTGCTAGCGCACCCGTATTAGTGACTTGTTTGCTATACCTCAACAATGAATTCATAAACAGTTGTGATTTCTCCGTGCAAGTTCCAGAAGTTCATTTCAGTTACAAGTATGCAGGGATGAATGAATTTAAATTCTGCCACCGAATCTTGCACCTTATCTTTTGTAAGAGCTTACTGCATTCCGGAGTAAGTAAGCGGCATGCACAGTTGATTGACTGTGGGTATATTTTTCGATTACAGTATATTTATTTGACACTTTTCTACGTTTTACTAATCTTGTTGATTTGCTGTTGTTCCTCATTTCATCTCTTTGTCCAGCTTGAAGTATCTTGTGTACTAAATGCTTCCCACAGTTAGTTTTTGTGCACGTCACTAATCTCGCCTTGCCTTTTCTTGAAATTATTGGAATGCACTGCTTGAGCGATACTATAGAGCATTCATTTATATGTGTCAACTTATAAAAGATGTTAGTTAGGATGAAACAATAACGCTTAATAGCAGCAAGTTGTTGTATATAACTTTTTAGTTTTCCTCCTTAATGAATTGTTTCATCTTGTACGGCATCTGATTGGAAGCAGGTATTTTATGTTGGTTTTCGAAAGAAATGTTGAAATATTTTTCTTGTGCGCACATCTAAATATACTAGCAGTTTATTAATTTTTTAGTTTTTGAAGCGATGCAATACATCGATTTCGGCTTATGATTGAATTCGTCAATGCAGTCATATATTTCCTATGTATAAGTATTCTCAATGTCAAGAGTTCTCAGTATAAATATTTTAATGTAAAACATTTTACTTGTTTCTTGCCACGTTAGTTGTCCGGCATCGAAATTTTTAATATTTTCAAATATTCATAACTTAATTATTATGATGAGTTTGAAATACTGGGCAAAATAAATATATTTGATGGTTTTTAGTTTCATAGGTGTGGCTTAGTTTGTGTTTCGCTTGATCAGGTCAGGCTTAGTTTGTGTTCACGTAAGAGTTGTTTGTGCAGCGATCAGGTCAGGCTTAGTTTGTGTTCACGTAAGAGTTTTTTGTGCAGCGATCAGGTCAGGAGACTACCACATGTTCGAGACGTACGATGATGATGATCTGCTCGGCCGCATCCACAAACCCAAGCCCGAGAGGCGCGACTCTGAGGACACCACGCCTGGCTTCACCGTATCAGAGGTCGGTACTTACTTTCATTAGTTAATAAGAATTAATTTTTTTCATATAAGACTTAAATTAACTTAGAATTACTCTCGAAATGGTTTTTAATGCTTAGCAATCAATCTCAATCGATCTCAACTGTGGGTGTACTGGCACTTTCGATCTCAATTAATTTTGATTTTTGAAGAGATATTTGAGAGACAAAGTTTAAAGTTATTTGAAGAGACAAAGTTTGATGATAAGTATTGAGAGCGGAATTATTTACGAGCGGCTATAAAGCTAAATGAAGGAACAATTTTATTAAATTCCATTATTATTACAAATATTGAAATTTATGAATTAGTGTTGCAATATTCATTTTTGTGCTATATCTTTGAACTTTCCTCCCGTTCGAAATCAGTGTTACGATCTCGACAAATTGCAAGTTGAAGTTGGAGGCCAAAGGTTTGTGGTTAAAAGTTAAATGTTGATGTCTAAAGGATAATGGATTCAGATTGATGTTTGATGGCTAAATGTTTTACAGTAACTGTAAGATGTTGCTGACAGCTACTGAGTTCGGCCCTCAAGACGGACATCGAGCACGCGGTGGAGGAGGCCAGACTCGCCAGGCTCTCAGAGTTCGACGCCTTCAGCAGGTCTGGCAGGACTGCAACTCGAGTCTTCTTTACTTTTTTTATATATTCACTTAAAATTGTCCTTCTGTTTCATTTTAAATCAAATATAAATAAATTATTATGTTTTATGAATTTAATTTTTTTCCATAAGCATGACTTTAGAAGAATCGTTGGCAGTCTTTGGACTTAATGGGCAATGCAGTTAGCTCAAAGTCAAAAAGCAGTAACCTTTCTGCTATGCGATATACATAAAATATATGAAATACTACTGGGGATTAAGCAAATGATGGAATTTGAAGGGATTTGGCTTAAGTATTAAACTTGTTCCTTGACCTTAATAAGCGCGCATTTGTGGTATATTCGGTAGATCTTCATCACTGTTCCGGCGGCCGGTGCGCCGGACCTTATCAGGACGCTCGCAGTACTCCCAGGTGACACGCATGACTCTTAATAAATAACATCTAAATATGTTCTAATATAGATTAGAAAAAATTAGAATATTCTTCTTATTAGAGAATATTTACCCATTGTTTTACTTAACGTTACTCAGCTTCCTTCCTCTTAATAAATAACATCAACATTTGTTCTAATATAGATTAGAAAAAATTAGAATATTCTTCTAATTAGAGAAAATTTACCCATTGCTTTTCTTAACGTTACTCTGCTTCCTTCCTCTTAATAAATAACATCTAAATTTGTTCTTATGTATATAGATTATTAAAAAATTAGAATATTCATCTAATTAGAGAAGATTTGCCCATTGCTTTTCTTAACGGTTTATTTCGCATTTTTTCTAATATAGGTCGATATAAAGACGCATTATCTATTATTTTTACTCAGTAATTCAGGCTAATATAGGTCGAAAAAAAGACACGATCAATCTATTACGTTTCCTCTCGCTTAATTCTATGTTTTGAGATCATCCGAAATTGGTTATTTATTTTTCACGATCGATTCAAATTTAGAATTGTTGAAATAAGTGTCATTAAATAATTAAAATTTAGCGCATTAAGTTCGTTTTTTTTAAAACGTTTTTCTTATCAGGTGACACGCATGACTCTTAATAAATAACATCTAAATTTGATCTAATATAGGTTAGAAAAAATTAGAATATTCTTCTTATTAGAGAATATTTACCCATTGTTTTTCTTAACGTTACTCAGCTTCCTTCCTCCTAATAAAAAACATCAACAATTTTTCTAATATATAGATTAGAAAAATTAGAATATTCTTCTAATTAGAGAATATTTACCCATTGCTTTTCTTAACGTTACGCAGCTTCCTTCCTCTTAATAAATAACATCAACATTTTCTGTATTATAGATAGATACAATGACGATTTATCTACCAATTACTTTTCTTATCGGTTTATTTCGTAATTTTGGCTGATATATAAGTAGATATAAAGACGATTTATCTAATACTATTCCTGTCAGTAATTCAGGCTAATATACTTCAATAAAAAGTCGATTAATCTATTACTTTTCCTCTCGCTTAAATCTATGTTTTAAGACCCTCCAAAATTGGTTATTTATATTTTTACAAATGATTCAAATTTAGAATTGTTAAAAAGAGTGTCATTGAAGAATTTAAGTTCAGCGCACTAAGTTCGTTTCTACTGCATTTTCTCATTTATGGAAAAAATGCCCTATTGTGCTCGTCATATCCGTCCGTCTGTCCTTCCATCCGTCAGTCCGTCTGTCCGTGACTTCACGTTTTCGTCGACGTGAAAATGCGCTCTCTGTCACTCACTGCAGTGAGTACTGAGTTATATATATATATTTTTTTAACTTCTATCGTCTACAATCTCGCGCGCAGGCTTCGCGCACGTCACGCGCCACGTCGCGCAGTGCGCGTCTGCGCGCGCGCACTCGATCCTCGCCTCCCGCCTGCAAGCCGCCCCTGCCTGAAGCTGCTGACACCGCTGACAGGTGCGTGTGCTGACNCTGAGTTTGTTGTAGCGTGAGGTCCAAGGACTACAGATACGTCGCGGCGCGCCTCTCCAAGGAGAAGGGGCTCCTTAAGGTGACTGAGATTGTTGTAGCGTGAGGTCCAAGGACTACAGATACGTCGCGGCGCGCCTCTCCAAGGAGAAGGGGCTCCTTAAGGTGACTGAGATTGTTGTAGCGTGAGGTCCAAGGACTACAGATACGTCGCGGCGCGCCTCTCCAAGGAGAAGAGGCTCCTTAAGGTGACTGAGTTTGTTGTAGCGTGAGGTCCAAGGACTACAGATACGTCGCGGCGCGCCTCTCCAAGGAGAAGGGGCTCCTTAAGGTGACTGAGATTGTTGTAGCGTGAGGTCCAAGGACTACAGATACGTCGCGGCGCGCCTCTCCAAGGAGAAGGGGCTCCTTAAGGTGACTGAGATTGTTGTAGCGTGAGGTCCAAGGACTACAGATACGTCGCGGCGCGCCTCTCTAAGGAGAAGAGGCTCCTTAAGGTGACTGAGTTTGTTGGAGCCTGATATTCAAGGACTACAGATACGTCGCGGCGCGCTTCTGTGGATGTTGGAAAAATAAACTTGTTCTGAATGGTCGGACAAGGCTTTTCGATTTAAGAAACGAGAGGAAGTATGAAAATCGATGTTGGAAGACCCGATGAAAAATTTTTGTTATAACTCAGATAAATGGATAGAATAATTTATTATAGTTGAAGGCGATGAAAAAATTAAGATTTTATACGGTGATACACGTATACATTAACCCTTTAACGACCAGCTACCTTGAGAGTGCAAAACAACATTGCTGAAATTTATTCATTGGAAAGAAACTGCCAGGTGACAACAACCTCCAACTGGGCATAGCAAGCTTCAAATGTAAATTTTAATGAGCTTCAAATGTAAACTTTGATGAGCTTCAAATGTAAACTTTAATGAGCTTCAAATGTAAACAAAATTCGCCTTAACGAGGGGCGCCAGATACGTACAGCTAGGCGCTAATGGGTCTAGTACACGTGTGTGCCGCTGTAGTTTAAAATGGTTACAATTTTTTGTGGATACAAAATAGAAAGCAATTCTCAATTTAATGTTAATAAATGTTTGAATATTTTGAGGATGTTTGTGGCAGGTGTATTTCACCGTAGAAATTGCGAATTTCTACGGTGATATAAGTATGCATTTAGTACACGTACAGTGGGGGGAAATAAATATTCGTACACTTGAAAAATCGTATTTTAATGTATGTAAGTACACAAACTTAACAGGAAAAGTGATTTAAATTATGTATAGAGACGCATAGTATTCAAAAATACTATCAAAAGAAATTAAATCTCAATGCAACAAAAAACAATGCAACANATACGTCGCGGCGCGCCTCTCCAAGGAGAAGAGGCTCCTTAAGGTGACTGAGTTTGTTGTAGCGTGAGGTCAAAGGACTACAATACGTCGCAGCGCTCCTCTCCAAGGAGAAGAGGCTCCTTAAGGTGACTGAGTTTGTTGTAGCGTGAGGCCTAAGGACTACAATACGTCGCAGCGCGCCTCTCCAAGGAGAAGAGGCTCCTTAAGGTGACTGAGTTGTTGTAGAGTGACGTTCAAGGACTATCAATACGTCGACGCGCGCCTCTGTGGATGCTGGAAAAATAAATATCTTTTGAATTGTCGGACACGACTTTTCGATTTAAGAAATGAGAGGAAGTATGAAAATCGATGGTGGAAGACCTGATGAAGAATTTTTGTAATAACTCAGATAAATGGATAGAAAAATTTATTGTAGTTGAAGTCGATGAAAAATAAATTAAGAATTTCCACGGTGATATACGTATACATTAAGTACACGTGTGTATCGCTGCAGTTTAAAATGGTTACAATTTTCTATGGATACAAAATGGAAAGCAATTACCAATTTAATGTTAAAATGTTTGAAATATTATGACGATGTTTGTGCAGGCGACGGCAGACTTCAGGACACGTGTCCCCAGCACGCGCACCACCAGCGTCTGCACGGACTGGCGCGACCTCAGCGACGCATCGCACACCAAGTCTCTATTCCTTATCTTTATTATTAATGATTATTATGATCAGTATTATCGTTAATAATTATCATTATTATTAATGATTCTCATTATTATGATCAGAAATATCGTTATTAATTATCGTTATCATAATCTGAATCACTGTCGATTATTATTATTATAAACATAATCATTGTTGATTATAATTATTATTATTATAATCAGAATCATTGTTAATTTTAATTATTATAATAATCAGAATCGCTGTCGATTATTATCATAAAAATAATCATTATTAATGATCATCATTATTATAATCAGATAATTGTCGATTATTATCATAATCACAATCATTGTTAATTATAATCATTATTGTAATCAGAATCATTGTTGATCGTTATCATAACCACAATCATTGTCACTTATAATCACTATCATAATCAGAATCATTAATCCTAATCATAAGCAGGACGATAATCATAACTATCATCATCAATTACTATCACTATCGATTAATATTTTTCTATAGAAGAGCAACGGACAAAAATAAATACTTCAGTAAGACGCGTTAAGTTTTTTAAGTATAAATACGAATAAATTTGTTGAAAAAATAGGTAAGATAAGGGTATTATAAATAAAATAAAAATAGCAAAATAAGGGTATGCGAAAAATATTTCAAGTTTAGTTATGCTCATCTATCATAAAATTCAATATTTATACAAGTATTGTAATATATTTAATAGTACAAAGTTTCACACGTACGTGTACTTTGTTGGGGCTCGCAGAACACCAACTAGCCTACATGATCATACAAGTTCGAGTCACTGATGAATCGTAATTAAAACACTTTATTTCACTACACAAGATGAACACAGTAAATAATCAATAAATAATACTATCAGCACATTAACACTTCACTTCGATGCATGGCTTTCGAGACTAACTCTGGACCTTAGTCTAACCGTAGATTCGTGGAACTATTGGTCTTATCTCGAAACGTGTTGAAAGGCGAAAATGCTGAAGGTGCTGCAGATAGAATAAAACTAGGATTACTCCCAGAATCACGTATGTAGAATACGAGAGAACAAGAGTTACGGTTAATGGCTGCATGAGCGCACACGACTCGCGCTGCTGCTTTCCAAGTTTTGCTCCCAACTTGCACTTATGATATGATAATAATCAAATAGGGAATTCAGCTTTAATTAGCCCATTCCGACTATTAGTACCCGGCCAACTTTCAGACTTCAACCAGAATTTTCAATCTAGTTACGGGTCTCGAACCCCCAACTCGATGCTCTATTCTTGGTGATCACCCGAGCAGTTACGTTGGCATTCTTCGTGCGGGCATTAATATCTGCGTTAGTAACTGTAAAAATTGTATTAGAAATGATAGTCAGCTCTGTCGAATAACAAATGGCATCAAACGTAAATTACACGAAAGATGAAGCAGAATATTAAAGCCCCGCGCTGCCTGCGGCCACAGTTGTGTCCTGCTGAGCATTTGGGTGCCTGTTGCCGTCGTTGCCAGGGTCAATTAAGGAATTAAATTTGTTCTGTTATGAAGAATATTTTTTATAAAACATTTAATGTGAACATGATATAATGAAAGCCCTGGTGTTTTTCGTCCCTAGTTGTCATGTCTCGGCGCCACAAAGGGGCACCTGTCCTCAGTTTGAGAACCATGCACTGATGTATTGGTATGAAGCCGTCTGAATATATCGCTGCATCCGTTCGATCGCATCATGATTTAAACCATACTGCACTCGAAATGTATCACTCGATGATGCTAAAAATGTTGCGCTCGATGATGCACATGTTGACGCACTCGTTGACCCATGAGATGCCGTAAGTGAGTAAGTCTCGTGCGCAGGGCTGGCGCCGCTGCTGCGCCGGCTGCTGCACTACCTCAACTTCGCTTACGAGTTCGTAGAGTCAGCGATGATCTCGGTGACGTTGCGCCTGAACGGCTTCTCCAAGGACTACAGATACGTCGCGGCGCGCCTCTCCAAGGAGAAGAGGCTCCTTAAGGTGACTGAGTTTGTTGTAGCGTGAGGTCTCGACCTCAGCGACGCATCGCACACCAAGTCTCTCTTCCTTATCTTTATTATTAATGATTATTATGATCAGTATTATCGTTAATAATTATCATTATCATTATTAACAATGATTATTATTATTAACAATGATTATTATTATTATGATCACAATTATCGTTAATAATTATCATTATCATTATTATTAATGATTATCATTATTATGATCAGTATTATCGTTAATAATTATTATTATCATTATTATTAATGATTATCATTATTATGTTCAGAAATATCGTTATTAATTATCATTATCATAATCTGAATCACTGTCGATTATTATTATTATAAACATAATCATTGCTGATTATAATTATTATTATTATAATCAGAATCATTGTTAATTATAATTATTATAATAATCAGAATCTTTGTCGATTATTATCATGAAAATAATCATTATTAATGATCATCATTATTATAATCCGAATGATTATCGATTATTATCATAGTCATTATCATTGTTAATTATAATCATTATTATAATCAGAATCGTCGTCGGTTATTATCGTTATAATAATCATTGTTACTTATCACTATCATAATTAGAATCAATAATCCTAATCATAAGCAGAACGATAATCATTACTATCATCATCAATTATTATCATTAACTATAAGATCTGACGCCTAATTTTTGTCTAAAGAAGAGCAACGGACAACATTAAATACTTCATTATAGGAAACCGAAGAACGTAATTAATTCGCAAGTTTAGTTTCTGAACATTTTTTGGTGACAAGTTACCGGCCATAGCGATAAGAAATTATTACGCGAGGCGAAAAAATAAATAAAATGAACAAGCTTTCGACTTTGGCTTATAATAATAAAGAAATTAGAGTGACGGAGACGTATTAGGTATTTTTAAACATAAAATACGAATATATGTGTTGGAAAAATAAATAAAGTAAGGGTATAGTAAATAAAATGATAATAAAAACAGTAAAATAAGGGTATTGCGAAAAATATTTAAAGTTTAGTGATGCTCATCTATCATAAAACTCAATATTTATACAAGTATTGTAATATATTTAATAGTACAAAGTTTCACACGTACGTGTACTTTGTTGGGGCTCTCAGAACACCCAACTAGCCTACATGATCGTATAAGTTCGAGTCACTGATGAATCGTAATTAAAACACTTTATTTCACCACTCAAAATGAACACAGCAAATAATCAATAAATTATACTATCAGCACATTAACACTTCACTTCGATGCATGGCTTTCGAGACTAACTCTGGACCTTAGTCTAACCGTAGATTCGTGGAACTATTGGTCTGAGATTTGAGGCTTTCCTGAAAGAAACAAATAAAAATAGACAAATAAGTTATAGTAAACGAACATTACAAACTTCTAAAGCCTAAATATTCACAAATCTATTCCACATCTAATTTATTCACATGTATTTCAACCCTCTACAACTTAAGAAGCATCTTCGCATGCAGTTTACATTAATTGCCGGGATTACAGCGCGAGCGTGTCCAGCGGTAAGAGCGGCGCGGCCAAAAGCCAGCAAAGTAACGGCCAACTGCCGGGGTCGCGGGTGGGGAGCGAGGGCCCTCCTCTACAGCCTGCCCCTAGTGACACTCTGCTCTCTGATGGCGCCTTTAGGCCGTGGTAAATTATCAATATTGTAAATAAATATCAATATTGTATTATAGATATTTTTATAGACGTGAGTCATGATGCGTTGGTTTAGCTTCTTAGTGTCTCTAGGCTCTCGTACTAAAAATAGGATATTTTAAAACTCTGCTCTCTGATGGCGCCTTTAGGCCGTGGTAAATAATAATCAAATCAATAATGTACATAAATATCAATATTCTATTATGTATATTTTATAGACGTGAATTATGATGCGTTGGTTTAGCCTCTTAGTGCCTCCAGGCCCTCGTACTAAAAATAGAATATTTTAAAACTCTGCTCTCTGATGGCGCCTTTAGGCCGTGGTAAATAATAATCAATTCAATAATGTACATAAATATCAACATTCTATTATGTATATTTTAGAGACGTGAATTATGATGCGTTGGTTTAGTCTCTTAGCGCCTTCAGGTTCATATAGTAAAAAATGATATTTTAACAATATTTAGAAAGAATTTCGTTGACACTGTTCACAGTTTTTGGGCAAAATTGTGCCGATCTTGATATGGCACTGCGGAGCTACGTATTAAGTAGTCTAAAGCTTGCAATGAAAAAGTTACATAATATAAAAATCCTAAATATCGTTCAAGCAGTTGCATCGGTTATATTCACAACATTATTTGTTCTTGACTATTGCGTTTACTTGTGACAATTGTTGAAAATATTTATTTATTCTTTTATTTTTTCTGAGGAATTTTTTATTTTCCACATTGGTCCGATTGTGGCTAGTCAAAGACTGATATCTATAAAGCTAAGACTTAGCGGAAAGTCGCTTTTTTGTGTGAATTCAAAAGTTTTTGTCGTTTAATGAACTGGCGACAAGTACTGGTGTTTTTTCCGCACATAGCGACAGCAACAGCGACAAGACGGACGTTGAGAGGTGTGTGGGAGGCACCTAATCTCTCGTATCACTATTTTGTATCAAGCTTGTCTAAAATTTTTGTTAGAGTTTTAATGTTGTGAACTGTACTATGGTGAACACGCACCACTCTAACACAGTCACTTTATTTTCACGTTTCACTGTCGAAAGATTTGAATGTTATAAGGATTGGTGGTCGCACACTTCTATAACCTTACTTTCTATATCCACTCCCTGAACGTTGCTTGTTGACTGCTCATTAATTAATATTTCTCTTGGTGTTAAAGATTCGTCATCACTCTACAATCACTTTTTTCCCGTATCTTTCTTCTTTATTGGCAAAACTCGTCGCTAGTCTTAAGTTGACTTTTATCCCCACATCATCCGAGCCTCAGTGCCAATGTCACGTTTTATACGCAACCTTACGCACAACACACCATTGCAACTTTTTATACTTTTCGCCAATTTTTTATCTCTCTTCAAAAACTATTTCTACAAATGAAATGAAATCCTATTCAAGAGATAGAATTTTGCTTATATTTAGACTGAAATTTTCGATTTTTTCATCGTAAGTGGATTTTTGTCGGTGTGCTATGCCCCTTGAATGCTCCTGGCAGCGAGGGTATTATTATCAACTGCCGTCAATGATGCACGTCTTTGTAGATTTTATGTATTATATTATCAAAATTTTACTTTTTTCTGCAATTCGTAAGAGGCTCAAATTAATGAAAAAAATGTCTAATTTACATTAAAAAATGTAATTTTTATCATTGTATTGGCCCTCTGACAATATCTGGGTTACCCCAACAATCGAATGTCTGTTGATGGCAACAATTTTCTGGAATCTACACAGAGATGAAAAGCATAACAAGTTCGTGAATATCTTGGTTACCAGTAAATTTGGATTCCAATCTAAAACGATTTATCCTTCAGATAGTGAATTTCGCCTTCTAACTTTGAAACATTAAAGATTTTATAAACATTCAAATCCACTTGCTGTACTCTAATAAAAATTAAGTTGCGAATCGGGCAATAGATTGGTATATATAATTTGGAGTCAGCAAAAGACAAACTGAACTCAATTTTTTTAATTAATAAACTCGTGTGAGGGTTGCTCTCCCCTTAAGTTGTTTTTTAAAGATCCAACTTGTATTTAGATTATTAATAAGAACCTTTCTTAACTTTTCCTTAGTTTTACATTAAATTTTGAGAAAGTTGGAAAGTTTTACCATGCATCTATATATAAACAATATTGATGTGTCTAATTGTTCCGGTCACTATAAAAGTTCTATTATTTTAAAAGTCGAAATTTTCATTAACTTACTACAATTGGGATGCAGTGTTGATTTTGTGGCGCTGCCAAGTGACGAAGAGAAGACCATCCCGCAGCCCGACCACCCGCCCCCGCTTCGTTTCTTCATCGCTGTCTGGTAAGTGGACATAATTACGACCATTCCTCTTCAGTTTGTTTCCTATATAGAAATACTGAGCTGATCGAAATGGCAAAAATGAGTTAACTAACTTTTATCGCTTTTTCTGATATAAACATTTTGAATGTCATTTGCTTATATGATCTTTACCTTCAGAGAAATATGTGAGATTTTGTTCTTGAGAGACCCATATTTATCCAGTTTGACCCGGCATAAGAGCACACCTCCAATATAATATAATTACATAATTATGCATAATATACTTTTCCTGTATAATTTATCTATGATAACGTTATGGGCCAGGTACGCAATACTGTCACGCTCGGAGCTCGTTTGCTACATCATGATCTTCGTGAACCAAATCAAGTCGGCGAGCATCTTGTCGCTGCCGCTGCCTTTCCTTGTCTTCTTGTGGGGGTCCCTCAGCGTACCGAGGCCTTCCAAGAGCTTCTGGATCGTCGTCATCGCCTATACTGAAGTTAGATTCGCTCGTTGCTTCTGTTTATTTCGTTTTTATTCATTGAGTAATTATTCCTGTGCATATTTTTTCGATATTGCGTTTTGTTTTCTTTATGGTTTTTATCTTACATTTAGTTTTGTTCGGCTTGTAAAAAATTCTAGGGTCGATCGTAACAGAAACAAGATAAATAGAATCCTACCGCCAGCAAAATTTTCGTTCAATATAAATTCTGTTAACAATGATGGCTCGTCGAAGCTCTCAGTTCCTGCGTTCAAATACAAATATAAATAAAAAAATCCGAGTAACTTAGAGTTACTCGGATTCTTTTTGTCATCATTTATTCAAAGAATCGATAAATAAATTGTAGGGTATTTTCTGCTCTTCATATTCGTTCACGTATATGCTATAATATATCTCCTTGTGCGTCTTTTTAACATGCATTCCAGGAACAAATTTGCCACAATAATATAAACGTTTATTTCCTTGTGCGGCAGATGATCGTGATGGTGAAGTACCTCTTCCAGTTCGACTTCTTCCCTTGGAACCAAGAGGAGCGCCTCAATCAGCCCTTCTGGCCACCCCGCATCATGGGCGTCGAGAAGAAGGAGCGCTACGCCATCTACGACCTCGCCCTCTTGCTTGTCATCTTCTTCCACAGGTGATCTTGATCATCTACTGTTAGCAGAAGTAATAATATCTTTTAAAGAGTGCAGAACGCAGTAATTTTGCAGCTCAATAAAGTAGACAACCATACGCCTTTGATCTTTGTTTGCACACAAGCGACTTACGGGTTTATAAAATCACGTTTTACGTGTCGATGCCTCAGGTTTATGCTGAAGAGCCTTGGTCTCTGGAAGAGCAGCAACAGCAGCCCCAGCACCAGCAGCTCTTCCAGCAGCATCGACACCCATCAAGCTCTCCTACCTGAGAACCACTTCGATGAGAGGCTTGAGGAAAGGTTTAATGAAGATTCATCCTCATCGTCAGATCGTTCTTCTCCGTCACTCGTCCCTGCTTCATCCAAGAAACACGACGATAACGATTCATCGTCCAGTGAGGAGAGTTCCATTGTCTCGCAGGTGCACGACGGATCTAGACGATCAAGGTCCAAAAAGAGTTCTTCTCATAGTAGAGATGACAGTTCCATCGTCTCAACCGTACGAGGTTCCATTTTGTCTCAGCGGATGGACAGCTCAGAGACCTTGAAAGAGTGCACGCCTTTATCCTACCCGCGTGACACTTCGATGCTTTTGGAAACGGCCGAGCTTTTTCATTCATGGGAAGAAAGTCCGAGCGACACTTCTGATGACGAAAAGACCTCCATACCATGCGACCAGATTCCTGCGGCACCAAGGTATCCGCCGGTACCACGAGAACGAAAGATGCTGGCTAATTTCTCGTCGTCATCCATACAGAACACTTCAAGTGGTTCCGTGCCTCTTCCCTTCAACGGGTGGCAGTCGAGCTGCGACACGACTGCACATGAGCGACCTCTGTCAAAACTCTCGCAGTATCAGTCTATTGGAGAAGACACGGTACCGGAAGAAAACTCAATGAGGTCCCATAAGACATCGTCCCATCACAGCGTCGTCGTGGGACCCACATCTCGTCAGTCGTCCTTGGTGTTGAACCCACACCATCGCCGTCAGCTCTCGGGAGGATCAAAAGTTTCTTTCCACGAAGGCGTCATCGAGTGTGGGTCCGTGATGGGGACGTCTGCTCTTGGATCGCAGGTGCTTACTTAATGGTCCCTATTTATTCGTATTTCCCATATCGCTTATATCTATTATAAACTATATGTAGCAAAACTGAAGTAAATTAACTATCAAATAAGTATCGGGTTCGTTTTTTTTAATTCCTCCCTGAAAGACTCAGCTCACTTAAAAATAATTTCTCCCAATGATTAAATATAAGTGATGGATATCTAAATCTTATTGAACAGTTGTGCTCCCACATTGGGTCTGAGCGGAGATCTCTGGGGGGAGGATCAGAAGATCAGCCGTCCGAGAGCCTCCATGTGACGTGCGCGCGCTGCAACATGGAGGCTTTCAGGAACATCCGTAAGCCTGACATCGAGGAGGTCAAAGAAAACCTCAGGAAAGTTCCACCTCTCGCCAGGAAAGGGTGAGTTCGAGCTTATTCAGATCAGAATCCTTCCACCACGACGTATATTAAATAACTATTCCAAATCAAATAGAAAGAAAAGCTCCCTAAAAAGAAACTGTCTTGCCCATTCAAAGTAAAATGGTCAGTTTGGAATTTACTTTAAAAATTATCGTACAACATTATCGGCTATCCATCAATGCTATTTTTAATAACCGACGGCAGTTTCAAGTACACTGTTACCAGCAGCAAGCACTGAAAATATATTGTTATTAAAAGATTTTCCAATTCCAAAGTTCCAACAAAAATTTAAGTAACGTGGGCACTCCCAGGCATTATTAGCAGAAGTGCCAGGCTGAAAGAAAATCTAATGGCTTCCATGTTCCTGAATAAGCTCAGTTTTTAAGTAAAACTTCAATACTGTTTCTGAGGTAAAACTTCTGACTTCTGAGGTAAAACTTCTGAGGTAAAACTTCTGAAGTAAAACTTTTGAAGTAAAACTTCTGAGGTAAAACTTCTGAGGTAAAACTTCTGAGGTAAAACTTCTGAGGTAAAACTTCTGAAGCAAAACTTCTGAGGTAAAACTTCTGAGGTAAAACTTCTGAAGTAAAACTTCTGAGGTAAAATGTCTAAGGTAAAACTTCTGAGGTAAAACTTTTGAGGTAAAACTTTTGAGGTAAAACTTCTGATACCTTCTGAGGTAAAACTTCTGCGGTAAAATTTCTGAGGTAAAACTTTTGAGGTAAAACTTTTGAGGTAAAACTTTTGAGGTAAAACTTTTGAGGTAAAACTTCTGAGGTTAAACTTCTGAGGTAAAGCTTCTGAGGTAAAACTTCTGAGTTAAAACATCTGAGGTAAAACTTCTGGGGTAAAACTTCTGTGGCAAAACTTCTGTGGCAAAACTTCTGTGGCAAAACTTCTGAGGTAAAACTTCTGAGGTAAAACTTTTGAGGTAAAATTTCTAAGGCAAAACTTCTGAGGTAAAACTTCTGAGGTAAAACTTTCTGAAGTAAAACTTTCTGAGGTAAAACTTCAATACTCTTTCTGAGGTAAAACTTCTGAGGTAAAACTTTCTGAGGTAAAACTTTCTGAAGTAAAACTTTCTGAAGTAAAACTTTCTGAAGTAAAACTTCAATACTCTTTCTGAAGTAAAACTTCTGAGGTACAACTTCAATACTGTGTCGTGCAGGATGGACAAAGGACGCAGGACCTTGAAGCAGTTCGTGGACGACCTGTTGCACCCTCAGTACCAGGTCACAGTTAACGTCTACACTTACATGTTCATCTGCGACTTCTTCAACTTCTTTGTACTCATCTTTGGATTCTCGGCATTTGGAGTGAGTTTCGGCTATTGGTTTAGATTATCAGCTACTAATTGAATAACATTTTTTTTATATCTGAACTGGAATCGAGAGTCGAAAATAATTTTATTTATGATGACACGAGATACTGGTTTGAACGTTTTTTTCAATGTAGCATTTGTTGCAAGATATTAAGCATCTTTTTATCATTTATGATCTTTGGAAAATTTTATTTATTAAAATAGATGCCAATGTTAAAAGAAAATATTTGTCGAGTGCATTTTGACCCGAAAAATAAAATATTTTCCAACTGTTGATAAAAAGAGAAGTCATTTTATCAAGATTTTGTACTCATCTTTGGATTTTCAGCATTTGGAGTGAGTTTCGGCTATTGGCTTAGATTATCAGTTACTGTTTGAATAACATTTTTTCATATCTGAACTGGAATCGAGAGTCGAAAATAATTTTATTTATGATGATACGAGATACTGGTTTTGAACGCTTTTTTTAATGTAGCATTTGTTGCAAGATATTAAGCATCTTTTTATCATTTATGATATTTGGAAAATTTTATTTATTAAAATAGATGCCAATGTTAAAAGAAAATATTTGTCGAGTACATTTTGACCCGAAAAATAAAATAATTTCCAACTGTTGATAAAAAGAGAAGTCATTTTATCAAGATTTATAGCCTAAATTCTTTAATCAACTAATACATTATTATTCATTGTCAACTTCAAGTCATATTAAATTAAGATCGGTGAGTTGCATTATAATTATCGCTTCAAATTAAACTAATGCTCTGCAAACAATAAGTATTGGTCTTTTGAATGTTGTCTTAACTTGCCACTCGTTGCCAGACCCAACAGGGCGACGGGGGTGTGAGTGCCTACCTCGAAGAGAATAAAGTGCCCATCCCGTTCCTGGTGATGCTTATCCTGCAGTTCGGTCTCATCATCATCGACAGAGCTTTGTTCCTTAGGAAATTTATTGTGGGCAAGCTCATCTTCCAGGTGAATGTGTGGGGAAAATTTAAATCATAAAAAATTTCAGCATAGCGTATCTCGAGGGCCGTTCATATAATCAGCCTTATTTTTATAAATTCCATTCAAATTTTATTTGTGTGATTAAATAGCTTTTGAAATCATGTTTATTAATGATAATAATTGACAGCTGTGTCAAAATGATGATGTTATATTTTTTTATACTTCTTATTACTCTAAAAACTAGATGAATTAAGACTTTCCTTGTAGCTAAAAATTTCTCTGATCAACGTTCAGATTGCCAATTATGTGTTATTTCATATAACATTTTTGTATGTAACGTTATTTTCAGTGACTAGCTGTTGCGATTCATGTAGGTAATTACTTAGAGTAGAAATTAACTGCTCATTTTTACGACGTGTTTTAATTTTTCCCCAATTCTGCGATGCAGGTGGCGCTGACATTCGGCATCCACATTTGGATGTTCTTCATCTTGCCTGCCGTCACCGAGAGGTAAAGTGGAATTTGACAATTCATTTGTCAATATCCTATAAAAAAAATTAGATGCTATGTATTCAAAAAGTTTAAAGTTCAAAGTTCAAAAAGTTAAAAATTCAACAAAAAGTTCAAAGTTCAAAAAGTTCACAGTTCAAAAAGTTCAAAGTTCAAACGGTTCAAAATTAAAAAATTTCAATTTTCAAGAAGATCAAAGTTCAAAAAGTTCAAAGTTCGAAAACTTCAAAGTTCAAAAAGTTCAAAGATCAAAAAGTTCAAAGTTCAACACAGCGAGTACTGATAAAATCGATGAGGTATCATATAACAGTAAACAGTACACAGAGTTACTGAGCGAAATTGCGAGCCGTGGCTGTACTCGATCCACTTGATATACGCCGTCTATCGTCATGATTACTTGGTCTTGCAGCTTTTTGAACAGCTGCTTCAAATTTCGTGGGAAATATAATTTAATTACTTACACAGCTTTCCCCAATGTTGCCTTACAATTCATGTCAGCAACATTGCATAAGTTTGCGATTGAGCAGGGACCTGTAGTTTGGTTGCTGAGATAAATGTTGAAAAATAATCTCGCTAAGATATTTTGTGCAGAAGGAAGCATGAACTCTTGACGCCTATCTGATGTATTGATGTTTACTTGCAATAAACTTCGTACTTTTCTAATTAAGTTCGGTAACCGTGATGGCAATAAGCTTCGTTGTTCCTCAAAATGCACCAACGTAATCCGATCAAAAATAATACGGTATATATACTGCTGCAAACTTCATTACATTTCAAATTTATTACACATTTTTTCTGTTGTTTATTTGTTTTGTTACATTTGTTCTCTGTTGAAGTTGGGTCTGATGGATTGTTGTCGTTTTTTTTTCTAGTTATCATATTAAGTTCGGTAACCGTGATGGCAATAAGCTTCGTTGTTCCTCAAAATGCACCAACGTAATCCGATCAAAAATAATACGGTATATATACTGCTGTAAACTTCATTACATTTCAAATTTTGTTACACATATTTTTCTGTTGTTTGTTTGTTTGTTTTGTTACATTAGTTTTCTGTTGAAGGTGGGTATGACGGGTTGTTGTCTTTTTTTTTCTAGTTATCACAATCATCTTTATTCAATCATGAGTAAAACTTGCAAAATTTACAAGAAATTGGAAATTCCTCACATTTTCCGAGGCTTACTTGCCATATCGCTTACCACGCTATGTGACGCACCCCAGACTTTAGAAACCGAGTTCATCTTTCCAGAGAGTTCAATGCTAAACGACCTCCCCAAATCTGGTACATGGTGAAGTGCCTCAACCTGCTCCTCTCTGCCTACCAAATCCGGTCCGGTTACCCGACTCGCATCCTTGGCAATTATTTCTGTAAAGGCTATAACTACGTCAACGACTTCTCCTTTAAAGCGTGAGTTACATCTCAGTTCTGTAAAGGCTATAACTACGTCAACGACTTCTCCTTTAAAGCGTGAGTTACATCTCATTTCTGTAAAGGCTACAACTGCGTTAACGACTTCTCCTTTAAAGCGTGAGTTACATCTCATTCACGAGAATTACAGACGAGTTATCTTATATCACTAGACAAAGTTTGTGAGGAAAGATTTCACAGTATGGGATTGATGCAGAGTTTTGATGTTATTTTAAAAGCATTAGTAATTCTATCATGTCGGTATTGTAAAAGCAAAACTTGGCTTGAAATATAATATCTGATGCTATTTTGTGTTGCAGTTATTCGAGATAATAAAATCAACACATTGTTGCTGAGACTTTCAGTGCCCTATGAACATAAAGAATAATATTTATTACTAGTAAAGTAAAGCACAATTTCCTATTCAGCACTTGTTACTAAAGTATATAATTGAAACATTCCCAGGTTCATGTACATCCCGTTCCTGTATGAGCTGCGCACACTCATGGACTGGATCTGGACGGATACGAGCATGAACTTGAGCGACTGGATCAAGATGGAGGACATCTTCGTTCGAATTTTCAAACTCAAAGTGAGAACGCAAGTTATATACTAAGTAAAGATGAAAGATGATTTGAAAGACTTAAAAAAATTGCATTGATTAGTTAGACCAAATCCGAAACGTTTCTCCATTGAAACATATAGTGCAGTCGGCATTTCGGTCTCATCCAACGGTTTCAGCCTTGTGTTATCTCGATGAATTAGATCATAATCATATTTCATTCTATCCCTATAATTTTTAATCTGACTTTTATAGTAACAATATCATCTCCGTTTCATTTTTATTTTGATTCGTGGAGCACTACGCTAATTTTTTTCTATTATTTTGCAATTTTTAAACTATATTGTTGATTCTTTTGACCATCTACCAATTTCGGTTATTAGATTATTGTGGTAGCTTTTGCGTCATTCACGTTGAGCTTGTAACCCTGGTTGTATGTTCAAGTGCGAGCGCCGTGCTGAGGAAGAGTATCCCCAAGCCAGGGGCGAGGGGAAGAGGAAGTTCATCAAGTACGGCATGGGCGGCTGTGCCCTCTTCGGGGTCATTGCCCTCATATGGTTCCCTCTGGTGCTGTTCGCCCTCAGCAGCACCGTTGGTGAGTACCACTTCATATGGTTCCCTCTTATCATGACAAGTGGTTGCCTGCAGGTCTGCCCAACCCGCCGCTGGAAGTCAACCTGCAGATCCAAGTGGGCGCCTACCAGCCCGTCTTCTCCATGAGCGCACAGCAGAACTCCCTCTTCACGTCAGTTATAAATATTTCTTCATGCTAAATTAGTTCAAATTTCTAATTGTACTTTTCATAGTTCGGAATCCTCCCGACGATTTTTGAAAAAATTATTCATCCCAAAAGATAAGTTTGTTCCTTAGCTTCGTTTTTAAGTATTCGACCTACGAAGTATTCGTTTTCATTTGCTGCAACACAAAACATTCAATTTCGGTAACTGAGAAGCTTGTTTATTGGAACTCGAAAAATCTTCCGATTGGTTCTCATTTCTTTAATGCGTGCCTTGTGATAAACATGTTCACATGTTCAGCTATCATGAAGTGATTGATGTACGAAGTGTCATTTTATAGACAGAATTTTTGTTTTGCAAAACTAGGTTAAAAGTTTCTAAACATTTATGGCCTAATAATAAGAAAATTGGATATTTCCTTGAGCTCTCAAAGTGAGATCTAGTTGAGGGATAAAAATTTGTACCGAAATTACGGAGTAAACTTCAGGATCAAACTTAGATCGAAACAACTGGTCTGGGCCCATACTTTCAAAAAAAAGTTAAGAGATCGTAAGTTCATTAGCCAATCATTGACCGCCTTTCAGGCAAAAACCACCAATCATAGACAAGAAAATAGAGCGTAAGTACTTACGTTCACTTAGCGAGTTTTGAAAGTATGGCCCCAGAACCGTATCTAGCTGTTGTATTTTCTTAAGCGCACATAGAAGGAGTATTTTTCAATATTTTTTAATGTTTATAATTCTTTCATTTGAGGCGATGCACACGTTCAATCGAAGATAATGGGACGAATAGAGTTGAGATACACAGCGGTACGTGGTATGCCTTTCACATGACAGAGATCTTAAACTACAATATATTATTTGAATAGTCGAAAACGTTTTCTATTTTATATTTGTTCGCGACTATATATATAGGCTGAGAACTATTTGAGCTTTGACATTAGTTACTTCACGAATTTAATTTCGAACATCCGAAAGCAGATGATTAAATAGAGTAATTGTTATGACACGCAGGAACACACACAGAACAAATAATTAGATGAACTAATTAATATAACGCTCAGGTCCACTCACAATGCAAATAATTACATGAACTAATTGATATAACACTCAGGTTCACACAAGCAAATAATTACATGAACTAATCTTAATCACAATGCAAATAATTACATGAACTATTTGAAATAACGCTCAAGATGACACACTTTGCAAATAATTACTTGAACTAATTCAGGCATAAATATTAATACAAATACAACGCTCAGTTATATTATTATTAATATTAATACAAATACAACACTCAGTTTCACACACAGAACAAATAATTAAATGAACTAATCATTACAACACTCAGGTTCACGCAGCGGCAATGGGACGACTTCAACTATCACTTCCGACGTGACCGCACGGCCCAGACGTTCCTCAGCAACTACGACCACAGCGACGTGGTCGTGGCCGAGCTCAGCGGCAACTCGAACGCCGTGTGGGGCATCTCGCCCCCCGCCCAGGTTTGTACAACTCTTAAATAAATATGTAACTTAATACTAGAGACATTGGTATGCATGATTAATTTAATTGGGTTGAGCAATTTCATAACTATCGCTAAAGGAACCAACAACTTGTCTTGGTAAATTTTTTTATTTGTAATTTATTTTCCCTGCGATTGATTAAAGATGTATCTATTAATAGTATTGTCTTGCTGAATCCACGCTAATTCCAAATTGAAGCATTCCAGCTCTCTTCTTCATGCTTTAATCCTTTATTTTTATTGGTAACTTCAAATACCTTGTAATTAGACCCTGACTAACCCTATTCTGCCGGAATACCCAAAAATATTGGGCCTGCAAGCACTGATGAAATCATGACAGTTGAAATAAATGTATTTTATGATATAATTATTTATGAAAGATCTGAGTATTTCCTGCTCAGCCAAGTTGGCATGATCTTTTCCGATTGGTTCACCTCTTCTGTGTCGAGAACTTAAAACTTCTGCCCATCTATGATTAATATTATCACTACGAAGTAATTTTGGTTGACAGAGCCCATAAAAATAAACATTTGTTTTTTCAGTCCAAACTTTCATCAGCATTCTAGTCTATTTTCATCATTCAATTTTTCTACGCAGCGTCGACTGGTGGATGATCTTCTCTCGAACTCGACCATCAAGACCGAGATCATCTGGACCATCAGCCGTCACTCCAACAGCCCCGACGTCAAGCCTGAGTCTAAATCTGTTAAAGTCGTCGACTTGCCTGCCATCATCGGTATGACTCCATGACACCAAATTTCGTTGTGCAATAAATATACGGTCGTTGATTTGCCTGCCATCATTGGTATGAGCATATGACATCTATGACACCCAATTCCATTGTACATTAAATCTGGAGTCTTTGACTTGCCTGCCATCATTGGTATGAGCGTATGACATCTATGACACCCAATTCCATTGTACAATTGTACATTAAATGTAGAGTCTTTGACTTGCCTGCCATCATTGGTATGACATCCATGACACCAAATTTCATTGTGCATTAGATGTAAAGTCTTTGACTTGCTTGCCAATTGCCATCATCGGTATGACATCCCGACACCCAATTCCATTGTACATTAAATGTAGAGTCGTCGACTTGCCCGCCATCACTGGTATGACTCCATGACATCGTATTGCATTGTTCATAAAATGCAAGCTTTCGAGTTCCCATTTGTGAATCGTTTCTCAAGCTCCATATCATTATTCTTAACTAATCTTGAATCAGACCTACTTACCTTGTGCGTGAACATCCTTTTGATGAATGTCTAGTTTCCTTGCAGACGGAAAAATATTCTGGCCGAGAAATTTTGCTTTAGTTCGATTACATACAACAAATGGTAATGGCAAGGAGAAAGATAGATGTTAAACTTATATGCACTATTTAGAGTTGGTTTTAGATGCCCAAACCTATTGCATAGATTGGTTAAGTATGTTCAACCTAAACAGTACGTGAACATATTGGGTTGGACGCAGTATGTCCAATCTATTGAGCAATCGGTGAATCTTCATAACAATTTCAGAAACTCCTAAACATCTTTGCATTGGGGTATATGTGCTTGAACTATGCATAAACTATCCCTCATTTTGGTGCTTTTTGTACGCTCAATAAGATAAATTGAAGAATCATTAATTTACTAATTAATTTGAGCGATACTTACAATTACTTCAACCAACTTTACAATAAAATTATCAAGCAACAATTGGGTTATTCCCTCCTGCAGGAGGCGAGAGGAACCCCGTGAGGGACAGGTTTGCTGCCATCCTCGGGGGCAACCTCACGCTCAACCCCGTGACTCTGCCAGACCTCTTCCCCAAGTTTCTGAAGGTGACCAACAAAGGACAAGCCAACTACGTCAATGAACTCGAGAGTGAGTACCCGACTCACTCCCTACGATGTGACGTAATAATAGATGAACTAGAACAGTAATACGTACATATGTTGCTCAAAGTTTATATCGTATATATTATAGGTTAATTGAGTCATAACGCCAGTTTATGGAGTCCAATTATACTCTCAACAATTAATTTTACAGAACTTGGTTCATTTACAGTAAGTCATGATCAGAGTCTTAATTTTTGGATAAAAACCTTCAGTTCTGTGCCCTGGCATTGCAACTATACCAGCAATGTTGCTTACACACTATTCAAGATTGACTGCTTACAGCCTGTGATTATATACGCATACTGCAATCTGGATTTATAAAATTCCACTGGAAATCTAAACTGCAAATAATGTTCGGGAAAGTTAAGAACTTTCTTTGGAATATTCTCCGAAACTCTGATTTACTGCACGAAAATTCCTGTTTTAATTAGTTAGGACGAGTCGCTAAGTTTTGTCCTGAAAATAATTACGTAAAAAATTATTCATATTTTCCCTAAACTACTCAAGTTTTACCGTATTTTTCGATTCTCTGTACAAGGTAAAAAGAAAGGCTTCGTGGATTTGAACTTCACCCTTGTCGCGGGCGGATACTCGGACCTGCAGTCGAAGGAGGAGTGGTTTGAAGTGGAGGAGGATTGCTCCAAGCAGTACTTCACTTGGCTGCCTCGGGATAAGGACTGCCAGTTCCTCACCATGTACACCTTCAATGACAAGTCCTTTCCGGAGGGCCTTTCTTTCATATCGGGCGGCGGGTGAGTGGCAGCCATGATGGTGGTTGTGGCCTCTCCTTCATAACGAGTGGCGGATGAGCGGGTAGCCACGATGGTGGTTGTAGACGCTCAGTATTATGTGGTGGTCATTAAGTGTCAATCTCAATATTCTCAATCATATGTGGATTAACTTACACTCTGTCAATTTTTTTTCATTTGGCTACGTCTCGCCTCTTAGCTTATTATAATTAAGTCATAATATTTATTATAACTTAAGTTATAATATTTTATCTCTTCCTTCTTCTGTTTAAGCAGTGTAAATATTTTTCTAATCTCCTTAACATATATTGCAATGATGAACTGATAATGTGTAACTATCATAATTAATGGAGTGTCAAGACGTGTTGTACTTGCAGCATTGTTGGGATGTACACGACGATCGTGCTGCTGGTCAGCAAGATACTACGTGGTCATTTCGAGAACGTCTCGGCAACCATAATGTTCGACGATATGCCTAATGTTGACCGCCTGCTACAGGTGAATTTTTTCAATAGCTCTGAATAATCTTTACAAAAAGACGAAACTTTTGATGGAAATTATGTTCTGCTCTACTTTTCTATTTACTTAATTAAATCTCTAGAAGGTGGTGGTATTTGGATGACGCTGATGAAAGGCGCTTAAAAACATTTAGTAGTACTAATTGCCTCGCCTCGTGAGGATTTGGCCTAAAAATGCGTTGCTTCATTGCTTTGCATAAACAACTCGGTGTTTTTGCGGAACTAAGCTAGCTGTTTGTATTTCCGTGTGCAATCATAATTTATTTCGTTTTTCGGCGTTAGCTTGAAGTCTAGCTTTTGGGTCAAGTTAGTAGACGAATTTCCATCTGTTTCCAGCTTTGCCTGGACATCTACCTGGTGCGTGAGAGCAACGAGCTTGAGTTGGAAGAAGACCTCTTCGCGAAGCTGATTTTCCTCTTCAGATCACCAGAAACTCTCATCAAATGGACGCGCCCTGTGGAGGAAGATGGTCAGGATGACGAAGAAAAGGGTACAAACGGAGGCAATAGTCTTCAGTAAATACTTTAATAACACGTAATTTGTCGTTTGTTGTATTCAATGGACGAGTGATTGACGTCCTCTTTCAAAATTCTTTTTACAACACGTATTGGATCGTTGGCGGTCTTCAATCGATGGCTGGTTGCAATCGATTCAAGATTTTCAATCGCCTTGTTGAGGTCATGGCTTTGGAACTTTGGAGATTTGAATTCGTATGACCTTTCTATTTAACTTGGATGCAGACTAGAGTCTTTACGGATAGAAAATCTGTGTACGTGCAAGATATTTTTCCAAAAATAGAGATAGTAGTTCTTCGTCTTTGTGCGTGTATTTTATTGTAGAATTAAATATTCAGTGAAAATTCTCCTTGAACTTAGAGTGGAAGAGAAATTATCCTTGGACTTAGTGGACAAATTATGAGGTTTCTAAAGTATGCTCAGAATTTTCATAAGTAAAGTGAACGCTTTAATGATTCTCGTTATTTCGTGATGAAAAACTTAAAAAATCACCATTTGATCACTGGATGATTTTATTCATACATCTACACCTGAATTACTTTTGAAAAGAATTGGGTTTTTGAATGTTTCCCAGCACGTCACTGATATTTTCTGTGCAAGCTGTTAGAAAAATTCGAAATGATTATTTCCTAAAAATGAAACTACTCAATTTTATGAAAAGCAATAAGAATTGCAAATTTTGTAGTGCTTGTAATTTTTGGTATACGTGACGTTGCTTCCAACTACTGAAAACATGCAAAGCAATAACGTCTACATGGAGAAAAGCACACACTCAAAATTGTTTCTGTTCACTGTTTGTTATCAATCCACGCTTTACATCATATCTTCCTCCCTCACCTTCCCTTATTTACGCCCTCAACCTTCGTCCTGAAGCAGTGATCTAAACTAGCGCTCTAGGGGCATCAGTTATCAGCACGTGCTTCCTGACGTGACTCCCTCCGATGCAAGCCAGAGAAACTATAGCAAGAATTCCACTCTAGATTTGTTTAACCAACACATCAATGAAACTTTCTTAATTGAAACAAATTTTGGTGCGTTGGGCCGTACGTGCTACTTGTTTATTTGAGAACAAAGGCATTTTTTGGCCTATTATCATCGAATAACTTCGCTGCATTCTGGCCAGTGAGAAATTTTTTTTATAACAGTTCATAACATATAACAACCTGAACCAGATATAGCTCCATTTGATCATAATCATCAACATCATAGCATCGACTGGAGTTTTTTGACATATCTAAGTATTTCTTGTTGTATTATCCGGAGCAGATGTAGTTATGTTTTTTGGATGAATGTTGTAGAATACATACTATTGATTAAGAACCTACATTATAAAGTTTTAAACTGGACGTAATCCAGAACAAAGTCTTTGCTTTGAAGGTTCTTTGAGATAGCCAAGGCAATGATTGCATTTACGATGCCTTCTTGTTACTGCTATGTGAACCATAGCTTTATTAATAAATCTAGTCATAGTTTAGAATTGTCGAGCTGGTTTTCTTGTTTCAAATCAGCTACATTAAGAAATGCAGCTTATAAGCTACGCACAGCATGTATTGATGCTTCGGAATTGTAATATTACTGCGCATTTATTTCGTTCGTTTCTTTTTTCGTTCGTTTACTAGACTAACTTCTTTCCATATGGTTTTTGGCATTTTACTTATAATACGCCTTTGAAAAATAGCCATGTTGTGTGACGAGATTTCAACAATTGCAGCATAATTTTTCTCCGTAGCTTCATTTAACGAATTCATTTATTATATTGCCTATCTGGAGAGTCAGTATTTTTCTTTAATACCAGTACAAATTTTCGCTTTGCCTTCTTTGTCGAGTGTCTTATATTAGAGTTGGGATTTAAATTCTGCCTTTATAGAATAGTTAGATTTATATTGCTGTCCTCGTATATTAGCAAGTAAGTTTAATACAACACCGATAATTAAGTGATGAATTTTATTGCTTTATTAAGATTACATATTTACTGCACCGAATTTACATCATTTCGAAAACATGTTCAAAAATTAAACGCGGATTTTTAAAATAAATATACTGTAATGAGTGTGAAATTATACTGATTATGCCTTTATAGAATATTATATGATAATTATAATTAATATAATAATTATTATTATTATTAATTATAATACTTATAATAAGTCTCACTGAATTGCAGTATAATTATAAATAATTATACTGCAATTATACTGATTATACAGCAATGAGTGTGCAGTAGAAGTTGTTTGAACACTTACAATAAAAGCACGAGTTATACGGCGTATTTATTGACAGTTTTCATTGTATGACACGAGTAACTGTAACAAACTCGGACCAGTAATCTTACTGTGAAGGGGAAGGTGCTACTGCGCTCATTGTCGGGAATGCGGCTTGTACATTTTCATTCAATGACAACCTCTATCATTTTCATAATTTTATACATTGTCTCTGTGGGGGTCTGATGGATTGCTAGATACGAGACAGAGTTCGTTTGTTCTCAACTGAAGATAAGGACTTATTACTACTTCTGTCACTACTTTTGACCATTGTTATTCGCACTTCAATTTGTGGGTGACCTTTAAAAATTATTCAAAAAATTTATAATATTTATGAATCGGTTCAACTATGTTTTCCCATTAAATTGGATTTTAATGATCGTGTCAAATTCTTATTTTCATCTTTTTTTATTTTGCCTTACACTCCACCTTCTGTTGTGCTCCACCATTATGCTCCTTCATCAGATTTTTTGGAGTCCTTGATTGATTTTGGCTGCTGATGAGTCAATGTACTACAGTCATTAATTCACTATCTGGATTTTAAACATTATTTTATTGTATTAATTTAGTTATATAACGTTTAATGCTGTTCGGAGGTACGAATTCCGAACACGAGAGTTGTGTCCCAACTCTACGGTAAAAGCTCCGAGTATTTAACTACCTCTCAATTGTTTATAAAATAACTTCTATTTTCCGCAGGACCTTCCAACAACTTTTGGGTCGCCACCAAATGTGTTATTAAATTTTCGACCTATATTAAATTAAATTAAAGTTTTTTATAGATTGATTTTTCAATAAGTTTTGTTGAAATCAGTAAACTTTGACACAAAAGTACGATCGTGCGTTCGACTTTTACATCATATCATAAATAATGCACTTACTTCTTATTCCTAATCTGGATCATTAGGAGAGTTGCTGCTGTTGATTTGTATGTGAAAATTGCAAGCTCGCGACTGATGGTAGTTAAGTTATTGTCTTCGTAATTGATGACTCGCACAATCCTATAGGAATTTAAACCTTTTTACATTTTTCATCAATTATATTAATGATTAATTAAGTTATGAATACCTAAAAAATAGAAGTCCTCCTTCTTACCGCTACGTTAATCGATTAGAGCGTATATGGGCCTTAATTAGGATTGAGCTTTACCATGTTTGTGAGCGAACAGACCAACTGTATTAGCAATTAACTGTGTTGAACTTTTCAATTTTACGTCCGATTAATACTAATATGTTAATTGGAGCAGTTCGTAGTTAGTCCTATCTACTAGGGATTATATGGCTGCCTCTTCTTCGAACGAATTGCAGCTTTTAGTATATTAAACCAGCTTTTTCTCATTAACAATTGATTAGCTTAAATTTTTAAAAACTTTGATGTAAATAATTTCATTTTCTCGAAACTTCCGAGAGAATTATTATGCAATGCAGCATATTCATTGCGAGCAAATTTGTGCAGAAAAATTTTAATCTGACAAAGTGGAACGTTGGTGAATTAAATTTCTACTGAAATTTTCTGGATTCTTAGTTGGTAAAATAATCTTAAGCAGCTATTGTTTGCTTCAAGGCATGCAGTAAAACTCGCTGCCTTCGGTGTGAATTCATTATATATCATAGCTCTTTAGTTTACCTGCTGTCAGAGGCGTCGTTATTTATCATTCATCTTGAGTTGATCTAATAATTGTGACGCCATTATTTATCATCGTTCCTGAGTTGATCTGATAATTGTTACGCCGTTATTTATCATCGTTCATGGGTTGATCTGATAATTGAGACGCCGTTATTAATCAACACTCTTGAGTTGATCTGATAATTGAGACACCGTTATTTATCATCGTTCCTGAGTTGATCTGATAATTGTTACGCCGTTATTTATCATCGTTCATGGGTTGATCTGATAATTGAGACACCGTTATTTATCATCGCTCTTTAGTTTACCTGCTGCCAATGAAGCCGTTATTTGGCATTGCTCTTGAGTTGAACTGATCAGTTCGTGAGAGAAGGATATAAGGAAACAACTCTTCATACATTTGAAATAACGAATTTCGATAGACAATACCACTATTTGAGCCGAAGCAATGCCATAAATACATAAAACTGCTAAAAATGATCAGTCTCTCATTCCAGTGACAGACTGAGAAATTTTCTGTTTACAACCATAGCTCGTAAATCAAGATTTTTTCGATGGGCTTTCCAGTGGAAACTAATTCTGCTCAAAAAATGTTGTTGTTTTTTTTTCTAACAAAGTTACGTGATTCTCCATCATCGCTGATTGATATGATGATAAACTCCGTTGATTTCCTGTGCGTCTTAAAATAGAATGACATACTATCGTGTAGCGAGTGACGGTACACGGTACAAGTGGACGGTGCACGGTACTTGAGGACGGTACACGGTACATGAGGACGGCACACGGTACACGAGAACGGTGCACGGTACATGAGGACGGTACACGGTACATGAGGACGGTACACGGTACACGAGAACGGTGCACGGTACATGAGGACGGTGCGCGGTACTCGAGAATGGTACATGGTACACGAGGACGGTACAAGGTAAATGAGGACGGTACACGGTACATGAGGACGGTACACGGTACACGAGGACGGTACACGGTACACAAGTACGAGGACGGTACACGGTACACGAGGACGGTACACGGTACACGACGACGGTACACGGTACACGAGGACGGTACACGGTACACGAGGACGGTACACAGTACACGAGGACGGTATACGTACGGTACATGAGGACGGTACACAGTACACGAGGACGGTACACAATACACGAGGACGGTACACGGTACATGAGGACGGTACACAGTGCACGAGGACGGTACACGGTACATGAATACGGTACACGGTACAAGAGGACGGTACACGGTACATGAGGACGGTACACAGTACACGAGGACGGTACACTGTACATGAATACGGTACACGGTACACGAGGACGGTACACAGTACACGAGGACGGTATACGGTACACGAGGACGGTACACGGTACACGAGGCCGGTACACGGTACACAAGGACGGTACACGGTACACGAGGACGGTACACGGTACACGAGGACGGTATACGGTACACGAGGACGGTACACGGTACACGAGGACGGTACACTACACGAGGACGGTACACGGTACACGAGGACGGTACACGGTACACGAGGACGGTACACGGTACACAAGGACGGTACACGGTACATTTCTTAATTATTCTTCCGTTGCTGAGTGAGTTTGAAGTTCTTTGTGGTCCTTTGTGATGCAGCCAGGCAATTATTCGTTGCGTGTCCGCTTGTGTCTTGCTCGGCTTTGGTAAGTCGTCGTCACTCATCCGTGTTAAACGTTACATAATGGCCGAGTTTATTTTTTTCTACTTTTTTTGCATAAGGTTCACTATTTATCGTATGTTATTTTGGCATCGCGTTTCTTCAAATTTTCTCTCATATCATAACTCTTATTGGGTACTTATGCTTTTCTTGCAATCATATGGATGGAGTTATTCTCTATTGTATCTGTTCTGATTGGAAGATCAGCTTACATACACAAACTTTTTGTTACAACACCCGCCATTTCGATTCGTCCACGAGCCTTCATAAGGCCTGTGTTAATCAATAGGTTTAGTCGAAAAATCCACTCATAATTTTTGTGAAGGTTTTATTTGACATTCTTTGCAATGATTTTTGCTCTGGGACAAAGTTTAGCAATAAATACTACAGTTTAAAATCAAGCTTCCAATTAAAGACATTGCAGAGACATAAATAGTTCGTTCGAGTTCCTTGAAATATAGGTTGAAGATTATAGTGAAACCCTCAAAATGCTCCGCTCCCAATCCACAATCGAACTCTAGCTAGTAAGTGAACTACAATGTAAGCTTCGGTGTACTAACAAAACGCATGACTGGAGCTCTGAACAAGATTGAAACGTGGAGCATCTGGTGAAAATTATGGTCGCAGCTTAGAAGTTTAACTTCAATTCCGCCAGGTAACATTAAACCACTACTATTTCGCAGGCTAAGATGCAGGATTAGATACAAACAAGGCGTCAAGTCAGCTCACGTTGCCATTCTGTGCTTAAGACATTCGAAATGCATGTACCTCTTTTCATTCGGGCCTCGTTTCAATCTGCGTGGCAAAAACAAGGAGACTTTGACAACAGGCATGGATGCCTTTGGTTTTTTTTGTCCGTTAGAATTGTTTTATCACCTCTTATAAAATTCAATGATGAGTATGACACGCCTCTCATACTATTTTCTCCTCAACGCGGGATTAAGCGCGCCTCGTGTTGATAATTTGGCTTGAGGGATAAGTTGAACGGTTCACCTAACAAATCTATACTCGAGCTCAGTAAAAAAATTCAATGGAAAATATAGTGGAAATATTAGTATTTTAGAATTATTTAATTGCTATTTTCACGTGATAGAATATGGATCGGCAATTAATTACTCACGGAATTTATTTTACTAAATTTAAATAATTTCTGCCAGAGTAGCTATGAATATCATGTTGAAATTGTTTAAAAATTTAAATGCCACGGTTTATTTTCTCCGTGGAAATCTCTCTTTTGAGTCCGAGGCGAATCATGACGTTCACAGCTGGTTCACGGAATCAAAGAAAGTCAGATGAAATGATATTAAATATCTTATTCATTGTGAGTTTTATTTCTTCTATTATAAGTGCGAACCACTATGCTTCCTGCAGGGAGAAAAGTAGTTAGAAATGCCGAAATACTTGATTAAAATGCTGCAGATAACAGTTGATCATTTGATTCCAAATAAACCTCCGAAAAATTCGCAAAAACGACCTCAGGAAAACATCTTTCATCTGCTTTTTTTTTTCATGCTTAATATTTTTTCCATCAACATATACTAACAAACGGTATACTTTTGAAAGGCTATGGAATGAAAGTGTTTAGTATATAGCGTACGTCTCTGCACGCGTGCGATTTTTGAGCATCGATACTGCATTGTATATTTATTTCAATTTTTAATTGTTATGCCGTTATTAAATAACTTAAATAACTAAATAATCGATAGCTTACTATCACTTTTATGAGCATCTACATCTTATTATCTTGCCGTTAAATTGGCTTCATTTCGATACCAAATTTATTTCACTGCTTATAAATATCGTTAATTAAATGCGTTCAAATTATACAATCAATTTCTTTTTGCACTCCAATATCATTCATTGACAAGAGAAGAATATTGAAGTTTAAATATGCACAGTGCAGTTTAAATATGCAAATGCAGTTTAACTGAATTCAAAACCATGCTTGAGAGTATAATATTTGAAACGTGTTACAATCGTGTTACAAACAAATTTTGGTTACTCTGTGAGGTGCTGTAAACGTCTGTAGAAACGCACACAAAAGCACAGTTAAGTACCTAAACAACGAGCAAGTTGACTAAATGTCATCTCGTATATCTTGAGAAGCGTCCTGTAGACAATGAGAAATGCCCGGTGAGACAATAGACGAATTGTCTCGCACTGCAAACACAGCCGGCCTTTACGAAAAATGATTATTGTTTGTAGTGGATTTAGGACGAGGTTTTCACTTGTCAACGTCTTCGTATTTCATTGTGTAGTTAGTCCAACCAAGGTCACGACTGCATTGTGCTGCAGGCACAATTATGTTTGACCTTGAATATCAGGCAAAATATTGCACAAAATTATTGTATACTTGGTGGATTTAAAAAGTAAGAGGTTGAGGATTTAGTTGCAGTACTTCAGTTCCGTTTAGTGTTAATGAAATATATTACACTTATTACAATGATAGGACACCTTCGTCCGTCAACATTGAAGCAATTTAGAAATTCGGATTGTAATTATTCATTAATTTATGTTGGCAACGGTAGGTTTTACACATTAGAACCAACTATACTGTCAATGAGACTTGTACCATTAACTAAATTCAAAATATAATATGAATAAATATAGAGTCGACTAAGAATATTATTGACCGTGCCCCTCTTCCTGAAATGGGTATAGCTGGGAGGCTGTGAAATGGCTAACGATGCCAGACTTGTTCTCCAGGACGAAGAGCGACAGCACCAAGGCGAACATGAAATCGCAGAAGAAGCCCAATATCCAGCCCATTCGATTTACGCGAATGGCCTTTTGAGGAATCAGGCGTTCGTTTTTGATTTCGTTACCTAAATCTGAAAGCCAAGCAGCGGGGTTCTTTTCTGAGGGTTCACCTCGCCGCTCAGACCTCATCGGTTCAATTTTATTCGGAAGGTTTTTCCTCTTTGAGACGGGCTTTGCTTTAGTCATTTCTTCTCGTGTAATGATGATATCGACGAGTGTATGGAGAATGAAGACGAATGCTAGTCGCAGGATGACGTAGAAGAAGAAGATCTCAACGCACTTAGAAGACGGAGACGTCGGTATCGTGGCTACGACTTGTGAGAAGAGTGAAGCCACGACGATCAGAAGTGACAATGTCACTGTAATTCTATCTTGAAAATTATCCAGACGAAAGGATATCATCGTAAGGGATCCTAGCAAAGACAAGACGATGCAAGGAAAGAACGTGGTGAGCAGGTAAGAGAAGTATTTACGTCTTAGCAAGACGACAATTTTAAGCGTTTTTTTGTTCTCGATTCTGTAGCGTAATTGATCGACGTCATACATAGGAATGCTCGTACGGTTACTGAGGATTGCATTTACTTCATTCCAGACAGGCTGGCACGAACTTCCAGATATTTTCTTGAGCGAGAATTGGAGCTCGCAAATTTGCACGTCGAACGGATAAGAGAAGAAGTCAAATCGGCAGCCAAAAGTGTAAAGGTACGAAGTTTCGTAGTGAATTTCGACGTCGGTGCCATAGTTTACGATTGCTGTAAAAATAAAATCCTGTAATAATATCCTGTAATAATAATAATAATAGTAAAACAAGACATTCTCAAGCAATTAAACTTTTAGAAGTCACGAATATGGAGAACGAAATATCAATTTGAACTAAATTTAACCTGTTTCAACTTCAATAGTGACTCGTAACTCTGTAAGAGCGATAATTTCTAGTCTTTCGCTTTGACGGATCATTGTAAATCTGGACTTACCTTCTCTGGTCTCGTGGAACGAGTTCCAGCCAGTCACATTGGTGCGGACGTAGAAGTTTTCAAGTAGTGAAGTCCTCTTCGCTATATTGAGGTTATTGTTGTAGCCTCCGTTGTCTAGGAATAGTTGTGGGCGCCACAACTCGGTCAAGTTTTCGTCTGGTAGTTGGTAAATAGTTCCAACAAGGAGCATAGTGAAATTGATCCTCGAGTCTATCCATGTTAGGTCTGTGAATAGCGTAATTTCGATTTGATTATTGTTCATAATCACATTATTGACTCCAAGACTTCTTGCTCGCATCCTAATGACTGGGGCTGGTGTAGGACACATCTTATTCCAGTAGGTCGTGGGTAGAGGCAGTATGTTAGAGCAAGCAGCTCCTTCGTCCGAGCTATCGTCACAGTCGACTTCTCCGTTACACCTCAACTTAATGTCAATACACACCCCTGAATCACACGTGAACGAAGAGGTATTGCAGACCGTTACGGAGAATATCTCACTACCTGATCCATCTGAAGTTAACATTGAGTTAAACCTTTTGCGACCAACGATGAAGCTATCGGTGGATTGGAGTTCGTACACAAAATATTTAAATGGTTGCGCGTAGTAAAGGCATAGGATATCTTGGGAATTCTTACACGATGCGTACGTGAGAAGGTTGTATGAATCAAAGAAGTAAACTTTATTCCTTACAGAGTGTGCAATGAGCACTTGTGAATTGGCATCGCTACTGTGCACCGTTATGGAATAATCTTTGGGCAAAATACACACGGCATAGTGGAAGTCGGGCAGACATGAATTACTTTGATTTTTGTAAATATACTTATGGTTGGAAAGGATGCTGATTTCAATGGTGTCGCAAATGGAACCTGAGCTTTCCAGATAAATATTTTGCAGACTAGTCTGATTTTCACTGTTGGCGTAAAAGAACGCATCTGTGATGTCTTCGATAAAATCTTTCCGCCTTGAAGGTAGGCGCCCGCCTAAGTTTTCACAAGCCTTCCGAATTTTGCTGTACGGTCCGCACATTTGCCACAAAACGATAAAATCTTTAATAGGTGTCTTCTTGCAAAGCATATTCTTCTTGATTCTGAATTTGGCTATGTTGTTGTCCATTCCAAATCCGGTCGTTCCTACAATTTCTTCAGAGAAATCAACGGAGCCAACTGAGTTGCCTTCACAAGTGTTCAGCGCTGCAATCTCTTGCTCTGTGAGGTTTCGATCATAAATTCTAATTCCAGCTATGGCTCCGTAAAAAGTTTGTGTGGTTTCTGGTCCTAACAAAATTTTCAGTGGGGTGTTCTCTCTGGTGACGTTGTCAGTTGTCGATGCCTTACCCAAGACGAAATACTCTTTTCCAGTTTGCATAGCTATGAAATCTGATCCGATTAGGGTAATGCAAAACTCCGTCCACATCATCAGCTCGTACTTAATTTTTGAAGCGTGTAACGGGGTTCCATATTCAGCTTGAATGTTGAACTCTTTATCATATACTGAAATAAATTAGAAGTAGAATTAGTCGATTCTTATCTGTTATTTAAATTTGCCTCTGAAAATTTTGCTAGTATAATAATCATTTTACATAGACTTTACTTATTTTTGGGTAGTTTCCTAAATGTTAAGGACTGTGGCAGATGGACAGACTTCGAAAGCTTCTGACTCACCTTGCACGATGTTGACTCTGCCATTGAATGTAATTTTCAGAAGAGTAGTTGTTGGCATCGTTGTGACCGCTCTCATCCACATGCATATTGTTAAAGTTTCGCTATTGAAGTCAGTCAAGTTCATAATAACCTGATGAGGTGGAGAAATTTATCATCGGAATTTAAGGTTAGATAAGTTATGCAATGCCTTACACTCTAAAACAAATGACGACTAGTTTATTCAGCAATTATTTTACAAGTTATTTGGTTTGACTCAGATCAAGAAATTGGTCCAGATTTTGACCTGTGAAGAAGTTTCGTTCATATCATGACGAAAGAAGTCCAGAATCGGAAGATGTTCACCTTTCGGGAAACTTTCGGACAATTGGCCTGCCACATCTGCACAACAATCGTCATATAATTCAGATTTAAAGTTTACCAGGAAAATTATGCGTCGAAAAACCATCATCAACGTCCTTCAAATATTAATGCTAGCATAAGTTTTGTGTGGAGAGCTAGATGGCCGAGCCAAGTTCGGCGGACGCCATCATTCTTTGAATTATTTGTCTATAGTATAAGAAGGCGAAAATTTTCTGAAAGTGATGCTGACTTGCTGGGCAACTGACTACATAATATGCATCTTTTCCTGTCAAACATGACTGTAGTAAATTCACTACACCCGTGCAATAACGAGCCTAAAAACACTTTCCAAGCAATCAAAGAAAGCATTTGATTGCTAGGAAAATTGCCGATGAATCGCATCGTGTTCAAAAGATTCAAAAATCACTTGAAAGCAGAAGTTGCTATCGTCATCTATTTCTAATGCTCTAGTATTTTTTCCATAATCGTATAAAGATTTTTACAAATAGAGTATGCTTTGCATAGGTATGGGTTAGAATAAGATATCAGAATAAGCTTGTTTAAACACGAGTGGTTAATGACCATAGAATTCATTGATTAAAATTTTCAAGATCGAACAATATTCTTCAGATGACGCTGGTTGATAAGATGCAGTTTCAATGAAGTAATTTTATTTATTAACGACGTTTCGAATGTGACAACATTCATTTTCAAGTTACAGGAAGCATTGAAAACTGAAATTTAGGTGGAAATAAGTACATGATACACGTAAATATGGTACAGCCTGACGTAGAAGGTTAGCCCCACCCCTTATAAACATCATAACACATCGAGTTTTGCGAGTTTTATTGTGCAAATGGTGGCAAACGAATCGTCTTGGTCTCAGTAATCAAAATACAATAGACTGTAGTGAAAATGTAATTAGTGACGGAGAAAATGAAAAACACATGTTTTTGCACCGACGCAAAAGGTTAGCCCCACTTTGTGCGTACACTTTGACATTTTAGGCAAAACAAAACATACGTCAGCTGCATTACTAAAGGTTATCTACCGATATGCTCCCCGTTGGCTTTGTAGACATCCAAGCACCGCTTTTTCATGCCCTGAGACAATCTACGGAGGTAGTTGGGGTCCATATTGGACCAGGCGGCTTGAATGGCCAACTCGAGTTCTTCCTCCGTGTTATACTGTTTCCCGCAGGCGTAGACGGTCCCAGCCATGTACCCCCAGACGTTCTCAATGGGATTCAGATCGGGGGACTTGGCTGGCCAGTCCATAACCCGGATTTTGGCACGCCTGAAGAAGGCCTTGGTCGTGCGCGCCGTATAGATTGAGGGCATTATCTTGTTGGAAGATGGCGCCGCGGCGAATTTGGTGGCGGATGACGGGAAGTAGGTGGTCCTCGAGCGTTTGGACATAGTCGTCCGCGCACTGATTGCCTTCGAGGAAGACGAGCTCGCTCGTCCCGTTTGCATGAAAGGCCCTCCACACCATTACACTGTCCCCGCCATTTTGGCGGCTAAAAGCTGCATTTGGATCATTCCTGCGGCAATGCCAGTAGTACTTCAGACCATCTGGGTCATCCCAAATTCCATTTCTTCTCATCAGAGAAGTTGGTTTTGGCCCAGGTGTCATCACTAGTACTTGCATACTTTGTGCCCCAGGCGACCCTGGCATGCTTGTGAGCCTCGGTCAATTGGGGGGCCTTGTTAGTCTTCACGTATTGGAAGATGCCGGAGGACGCGAGGGTGCGAGAGACGGTGGACTTGGAGACATTGAGCTCCAACTTTTGGACTAGTTTGGGCGCGCTCGAGTCGCCGGGCGCCGCAACTCGGAAGAGGCGACGCGTGTCACGGGCCGACATCTTCTTGGGGCGGCCTTTGGTGTGCCGCTTTCCGTAGTTCACGTGGTCCTTGAGATAGTTGAAGATGGCTTTGCGGCTACACTCCACTTGTGCCTCCATTTGACGCAGGCCAGGACGCTCGCCCTCAGGCAGCGCCATCAGGGCTTGAATGGCTCCTTTCTGAAACTCAATTAGAGGCTTTCCCGCGCCCATTTCCTGCCTAGGTGAGCATAAGATCCGTGCACAACTACTACGCTATGAACGCACCCTTTGCAGCGAGTCTACGCTGCGTCCTGTCCGCAAGAGCGCCAAACTTGCAAAGTGGGCTAATCTTTTGCGTCGGTGCAAAAACACGGACCGCTTGATTTTTTGGCCAGTAATTAACTTTTTCACCAAATTTTACCTGCAATAGATTGCAGAGCGCAAGACAAATCGTTTGCCACCATTTGCACGTTAAAACTGGCAAAACTCGATGTGTTATGATGTTTTAAAGGGGTGGGGCTAACCTTTTGCGTCGGGTTCAGAATATCCGGTAGTTATGAGATGGATAGCTGGAGTCCAATCTACGAAGCTGGTGAAGGAGCCCACCAGCTTCGTCATCGTGCAGTGGCCCGACATATCCGACCGACGATAGCTGAAGCCCTCATCTCTACAGATTGGACTCCAGCTATCCATCTCATAACTACCGGATTTTCTGAACCTTGAGATTGTTTTGGAATTATTTTCACGGTTCCAGATTTTCGTGTTGTATCATATTTACGTGTATCATGTACTTATTTTCACCTAAATTTCAGTTTTCGATGCTTCCTGTAACTTGATAATGAATGCTGTCACATTCGAAACGTCGTTAGTAAATTAAGTTACTTCATTGAAACTGCATTTTATCAACCAGCGTCATCTGAAGAATATTGTTCGATCTTGAAATTTTAATCAATTAATTCTCTGGTCATTAGCCACTCGTATGGGTTAATGTGTATTGTGTTAGAGTAGCGTGTTCCACTATGAAGAAGAGGGAGAGTCTCACCTGACTGTGAAGTTCTGACGCCGTTGCTCAGAAGGAACACGAGCCAGGATGTGATGAGCAAAAACTCTGCATTACTGGGCGCCATCTTTTGGCCTCTATTTCATTTTGAAGTTTAAATGTAAAAAACTGGCCTTTCGAATTGGGCCATGGATAAATCGTTTAAACTTCCTTTGAGTAAAGTTTGCTATGCTGGAAATTGTATTGGAGGTGAAAATATATCATTACCAATAAACACGAATATATTGCATAATTGATCTGGCTTTCATTTGATGGTAAATCTGAAGCTTGGGGACATCATTTCTGAAGTTCACAAATGCAAAAATTTCTAACGAGACTTGCTAACCTTTTTTTATTTCGTATTCATATTAGCGACATTCAATAACAAAAGATTGAGAACGGTATTAGGTTTTGATGTAGAGTGAACAAATTGGCCAATCGGGATTCAAATTGGTAGTTGATTATAGCCCGGTATTTAACTTATTTGAAGTGAATGCGTTAAAGGAAACTGTATTTACTTTCAAGATGAAAGTAAATTGAGTACGCTCATTCGACGCGCCTGAAGTTTAAAGTTAGCTTGTACATTTTTAACATGCATATAAAAAAAGGTGCTGAAGACCTGAGTAAATTTTGTATCGCGACATAAAACGCCATAGCTTCACATGTGCATGTTAATAAATCCTATTGTTAACCTGAAAGTTATATCGCGAAAATAATTTGTTAGTGCTGGCCATTTGACGTGTCTCGTCCACTTACTTTGTCAGTTGTACTTTTCGTAAATTCTGATTTTTTTCGCAAACTTTCGCGTATAATATCTTAGGAAACTCGTAATCCTGATGTTCATTTAGCTTTCAAGTGTAATTATTGGGATAAATAACAAATTGCGAATTTAAGAATACACTACATTATTATACGAATGATTTCTGAATGAATGATGAATGCACGATTATGTTGACATTTGAGTTTATAAGATAACGTATAGCTATCCAGGACTGTCAAGGTCTCCTACAGCAGCAAGGTTCCATCTTTACATCAACTCGAAGGCATATTACGAGGCATATCCATAAAATAAGTTCCACGGGCTGCCGCTGGCGCTAGGATCGTTTCTATACGCTGCTGGGCAACAGAGGCAGGTTGTTAGATTCCCCAACTCCAATCCCTTACCAAGCCAGCCTCCCTGCGACGCTTGATCTTGCCATAGCGGGCGTCAACGATAAAGCTTCGTTGCGTATCCCGCCAGCTGCGAGTTGTGGTCTGTTAACTCGTTTCCTGGCGGGGCGGAAGAAATCAGTGAAGGAAATTCACGAAGAACTTCGTAAAGTGTATGGAGAAAAGTGTATGATATATACTCCGGGATAGTGCGCAGATGGGTCAGGGGCTTTAAAAATGGCCAAACTGACGTCCAAGACGATGCCTGTGCAAGGCGGCCATCGGTCTCTGACGAAACAATTTTCCAAATTTGAAGCAGTAATGCTTGAAGATTGACGGATTACAGTTCGAGAGCTGTGCGAAAAATTCCAGAGGTCAGCAAAGCCACAATTGACAAGATTTAGACTGAACATTTAGGCTATTCAAATGTCTGCGCAAGATAGGTACCAAAAAAGCTCACAGCAGACCACAAGCGGCAGCGGGCGTCCCTGTTCGGCTCGTTAGTTCGGCCAAGTCCCAGACCCATCTGCGCACTATCCCGGAGCTCATACACTCTTCTCCATACACTTGACAAAGATCTTCGAGAATTTCCTTCGCCTATTTCTTCTGAACGGCCAGGTAACGAGCAACAGACTGCAACTCGCAGCTGGCGGGAGACGCAAGAGGAAGCTCCATCGCTGACGCCTGCTGGGGCAAGACCAAACGTCGCAGGTACGGGATAGGGGATTGGATAGGGGATTGGACCCAACTTGGTAAGTGATTGGAGTTGGGGAATAAAACAACCTGCCTCTGTTACCTAGCCGCGTCTAAAAACGATCCTAGCGACAGCGGCAGTCCGTGGAACTTACTTTACGGACACGCCTCGTATTATGCAGCAAAAGTAAGCCAGTTTTTATAAAATTTAATCCTATTTTTGGATTATTTACAGCCTGGTAAACCTACTACTAATCTTTCAAGATTTACGACTTTTTCTTCATTCGACTGAGTTGGCAACGAGGTAAGGGCAATTTGAGAACTTGAATTCGCTTTAATTGCTTCATGGTAATGTGTAAGTTTGTGTATCACACGCAAAGGCACTCGAGAACGACTTGCGTTGCTGAAGTTGTCTTTTAAAGTGCATGTCAGAAAACGCTCGGTCCGACTAAAGTCAACGCGCAACCGACCGCACGTCTCAGGGCATTAGGCCCAACTGAAATAACCGTCATGGAGCGCAGCTTGTGATCGCAGTGCGGTTGCGTGTCGCAGTGCGGTTACGTGTCACTCTTTCTCCAAACAACATTAACTATGCATGACTAATTAGAGCCGCGAGGGGCTCTTGAGATCCTATCTTGCGTTTCTGGCTCATCACCATTGTATTTTCAAGGTCCCACCCTTACCTGTCCTTTCACAATGCCGTACAATGAGTGGTTGAAGGATAAGTTTTTTTGATACCGAACCTTTCTGCTGACAATTGTTCGGCGCATTACGTGTAATGCGTGCGATAGATTTTCACAAAACCCGTGTCTGCGGAGTTTGCCTGCAAGTCCTGAAAGGCTGTGACGCTCGATAGGTTATGTAGTAGTAGGTCTTGTAGTAAATATAAAATTAACTAATTTTTATTTTACTGTACTTATTTGGCCACGTGGATTGCTTTTCACTCTCTAGTTACTCGTATGGCACACATGTATGGAAAAATTAAAATCCAGCAGACATTATTCTAAATTTTTATTAGATGATATTCATCTCCGCAATTTCGAAGGTATATTTTAAAACTTTTTAATAAATGAAAATAGTACTTCATTAAGTATTCATCGAGAACGCTTTGTGAACATCAGGTCCAGTTTTTGCTGTCATTTTTCATCTAAATTTGAAACATACATTATGTTATTGGAAGATTGCTGTACACGAAGAAAAAGCGAGTAATTTCAAAGGATAGTTTTCGGTTTCTTTTATGTAGTAATATTTACTATTTGAGCTCATATCTTCAATAAAATATTCTTCTCGTGATTGACAAAAATTCATTTCAATAGATTGCTTTATGAGAAAATACTGGATTAATTAGAAATGTAGATTGTCAAGGAATAACTCGTCGATTTAGCTCCAAACGATTTTTTTTTTTCAGTTGTATAAGTTTTGTCAATTTCAGTCCTGCACTTCAAAAATTGTACTCCAAGCCAAGTACTTCAACACGAATAATCAGTTCACTAAACTATGTCAAAGCAAATTGTGATGAAAGAGTTTAAAAACAAAGCATACGGCACAGAAATTCACTATATATTTATAACGGAAAAGGTTTCGATCGTCTTTTAATGCGATTGTCTCTAGTTCATGAATTCAGTTGTGCGTAATGCGTATCAGGGTACGTCTATTTGACGTCAAGCAACTTTTATTCTAGAACGGAGGAGCATAATGGACGGAGTTATCGAACAGGAAATCTACTTGCACATCCCCTTCATTCAGCTGTTCGAATTCATGCCGAGCATGAATTTGGTCTCTGATTTGGCCTTCGATAAAGAGTTCAGAATTTTGGCTCCCACGATCGGCTCTTCCGACTTACAAATCTTAGAATCCCTTGATATTTTCAAACAGAAGCGTAGCTTAAATGCCGCACTAAGTTCTTATCCCCTTGAGATTGTTAAAAAATCGACCAGTCTTGCTGTGTTATTGCATTTGTCTTTTATTTCGTTAAATTTAGGTTTTAATGTGTGTGAATTTTGGTTTATTAACTGATTGTATTTACTTTCTATGATTATCAAACTGACGATGGAGCTAGATCGGGGACGTTTTTCTTTATAGGGTGAAGTTCTGCGCAATTTTCTTCGTATTTTAAATTTCATGGTAATATGCGATTCAAGCAATCAAGTCATTTTTCTATCAAATTGAATGTTTCAAATCTAGGAAAAAATCAATATTAATTGCAATTAAATAATATATGTATTTCGTTGCGGTACACATACTAGCTTATAATTAAGGTGTTCCGAATATATAAGTTCACTTTAAATTAGGAAAATAACCCTGTTAAGAGATGGTGAAACAAAGCATTTAAATAACTGTTTAATTATGGAAAGATCGTGTTCCAAAGGCCGGATCCCTTGTGAATCGAGTCACGAAAATTCAAGAGTCTGCAACAGGCCATGGGCCTATTTCTTCAGTGCCGACACTTCTATCCTATTCTATTCTAATTGGAGTGATAGTTGGAACGCTCATGATTGGATTGCTCATGATAGTTGAAGACTTCTTAGCCGTCCTATATACGAGTATGTTCTTAATCGACGAAGAATGAGGCTTCACAGTTTGTACACTAGCTGTGTGAAGGGACTATACGAGAATTACACAAAACAAACTTTAAACACTGAATAATGCAATGATTGCAAACTGTGGCAATTTTGATCGTGTGTCAATTAATATAACTCTTTAAGATGAATGTGTGGACTAACAATCCCGTTGACAAATGTTTCCTTCTTTTCATTCGTATTCCTGGTCACCAATACAATTAGTACGAATGCAAAAATCAGATCGCCGACAATGCCCAGTATGTAACCAACTTTATTTACAGATCTTACGAAAGAAAGGTCTTCATCTCCGATTTTCTTCTGGTGATTTTTTGGCTTGCTCTCTGCAGGCTTGGAGCACTCAGAGCTATTGTCATATGAAAACTTTTCCAAAAGCTGAGCAACGAAGCTTAATTCTTCATTTTTTCCCGACTTGGACCTTTGAACGTAAATTAGGTGGTTTATGAGCGCGTGGTGAACGAATACCCCAGCCAGACGCAGCGTGACGTAGAAGAAGAAAATCTCAACGCACTTGGAGGATGGTGATGACGGTATCGTGGATACGACTTGCGAGAAGAGCGACGCCACGACGATCAAGAGGGACAAAGTAACCATAATTCTGTCCTGGAAGTTGTCCAACCGAAATGTTATCATGGTCATGGAGCCAAGCAGAGATAGGACAATACACGGGAGGAATGTGGTTAGCAGGTAGGGACTGTACAGCCGTTTTATGAAAACTAGAATATTTATTGTGTGATCGTCAAGTAATGTATACCTGAACTCTTCTATCTCATACATTGACATTTCCGACTTGTTACCAAATATATAATTGGTTTTGTTCCAGATAGGTGTGCAGTGACTCCCAATCGATGGATTGAGTTCAAAAACTAAATTGCAAAGTTGACTGTCAAAAGGAAAGGAGAAGAAATCGAAATTACAAGTGAATGTGTGCAGGTAGATGGTATTGTAGTTGATGCTGACGTTGTCTCCCCCGTTGAAGGCAACTGTAAGCAAAGATTTAAATCAGGTTGACATCGCATAAACGTTTTGTAGTTGAAATAGACCTAGTAACGTATTCAACTGTATTATATATATCTAAAACTAATTAAACGGAACAAGCAAAGCAAAGCATGTACCTATTAAATGAATTCCAAGATTTTAATTACAGGACAATAACAAAATTTTGACTCTTTCAGTTAAAAAATTGACATAATTCTTCTCTATTCACAATTTCACGCATAAATGTTCCAAATCTATCTTACTATTTACCTTCTGCTCCTTCGTACAATCCTATCTGGTTTGGAACCCTTGACGCGACGTACGCCTCCTCAAGCAGTGCATCTCGATCTGTATCGGCGTAATTGAAGTTGTCTTCGTAAATTCCATTCGGAAGAGAGATAGCAGGTTGCCATAGTGTCTTGATGCATTCCGAATCAATGGACGTAATCTCATCAGTGATTAGGTTCATGAATGTTAACCGGGAATCGTACCACGACAAAGTCGTGCTCAAGGAAATTCGTAATTCATTCATGTTCAAGAGTATTTCATTTACTCCCAGACTGTTAACGGTGAGTGTGATCTCCGGCCTAATCGTGGGGCACAGATCTTTCCAGTAAGTTTTGGGCAAAGGCTTAAGTGTGATGCAATTTAATTCATCTGAAAAATCTTGACAGTCTGCCTTAAAGTTGCATCGTTTGTTTATGTCTATGCAGGCACCAGAGCTGCACGTGAACGATGTCGAGTTACAAATGGTTATCGTCAAGTTAAGAGTTTGGACTTCCTTACTTGCCTCAGATGTCCAAGTTTTTCTTCCCACAATAAATTCTCCTGGAGCTTTGGTCTCGTAGCTGTACTGAAGCATCTGTTCATCTCTGTAAAATAAACACATTTTTAAGTTGTCTGCACAGGGAGAATACTGAAGAACAGCACTTTCCGCGTTCCAGAATTGTACCACGTTACGTACGGGATACGGTCTCATAGGAGGGTTCCTCGTCTCTCTTCTGAACGACTGTAGTTCATAGCTTGCCGGTATGATGCAAACAGCAAACTTGACTTCGACGTTGCAAGGCACAGTCTTGTTTGCATAAGTGTACGTTTTTCTGTTGAGTTGATTCATTTCGAGACAGCTGCATCCTGTCTCATCGGAGGCATTTTCAACGTATATTTGAAATTTAGATGCACTGTCCTTGTCATCCACTTGAGAATAGAAAAATATGTCGGCTACTTTTTCAAAGTAGTCCTTATCCACAGATGGTAACCTCGCCCCCAAGTTTTCGCAAAAGTTTTTCACTGCATTGTAATCACCAAAGACAATGGCTGATATCTGGTATTCTGTCGCTACTTCTCTGCTACACACGTACGATTTTTTGGTTGTGATCTTCTTCACGACGGTGTCGAATGCGTTACCACTCGTGATAGGAGCTAAATCGAAATCAATAACTCCTTTCGAGTCCCCTCTGCACGTGTTGAGGTTTTGTATTTCCTTTTTTGTAATATGTCGGTCATAGATTCTAAGCATCGAGATGGATCCCACAAAAGCTTGTGACTGTTGCGAGCCGAGTTCAATTCGAACCTTTCCACATATTTTTGTTAAATTGACATTTAGCGTTTCATTGTGGTCGTTATACTCGGACGCATTTTCTATTGCCGCTTTGTTTGGGTTTTCTGGATTATTTATATGAATTCTATTTCCCGAGGACGCGTCTTCTGTAATGTTCATATTCGTTAAGAAGTCATGAGAAATCACGGAGACGAATTCGTTGATTTTGTTAGTGAGGCAAAATTCGCTCCACATGTTTTGCTGCAATGTGACGTTTGGAACCTTTGAATAATCGAAACCAGAGGCTCTGATGGACAGTTTCCTGTTTTTAACTGGAAATAAAGTGAAAATTTATTATAATGAGTCCAGTGGTAAACAAAAAATTAGTCAGTAGACATTTTGTGTAATTTTCCTTGAATTGGTGTGGACTCTTATTGTGCAGCATATTTTCTGAAGGTTCACTTTTCCATCGGAATCATCCTTAAACAATACGGTGCTTCTTCAAAATTCAAATTGTGCAATTGTCTACTGGCGTGTGAATTGGTATTTTTATTTTTAGCAAATTTGAATTTGGACTAACATTTTTAAAAACTCACTTCGCATTTTGACGAATCGATTCCACAAGTAGATTGAGATGACATCTTTCGCCAGCATATCAAAAGTTTCCCTTATCCAAAAGCATACGGAGATGACATTTGACAGTAAGTTATCTACTGTCAATTCGATCTATAAATATATAATTTGTGAATACATAGTAATATAATTTGTGAATACATGTATTCACAAGTACATGTTCCGAAAAAGATTAATATGTATCATAACTATCGAAATAAAAATATTCCAAGTCAGAAAGTCGCACTATTGTAACTTGAAATGATATACGACTTTACAAAGGTTTTAGAATTGTTCAAGTCATTGCATGAAAGTTAATAATTCTTCACGATTCTTCACCTTGCCATCTAGATTTTGAAGAGTAGGCATAAAATCATAAACTGTGACTGCTTCTCCTCTCGGCAAGGACGCACGTTGGACATCTGCCCGGTAGAATTGGGTAACCCCTTTGTTAACCGGTAGCTATATTGCATTGTTCGTCTATAAAACCATTGCTAATAATTCAGTTGGTCAACGAGCATGATTTTTTCATGGTGATGTATTCTGTCGAATGATCTATTTTTTGAAGAAGAAAAAAAATTATTTTATATCAGTGTTCCTTAGCGAGAGAAAAAGTATCTTACCTGCTCTTAGTGCGAGGCTCCAGTAACGCACAAGCGTGATCAGCACGACTAGTCGTATCATCTTGAGATCCATTCTAGCGTATGTGTCTCTTCTGTACATGGTTAGATAACTAAATTAATTTATTTTTATGTTAATTAATTGTTAAATTATACATTTTCTCTTTGGGTATGTATGCTTGGAATGAAAACGACAATGTATCAAGTAAACTCAGTTTGACGTCACAAAGAATATTTATATATTTTTTTATTCAATAAATGAAAGGAATGATATTTTTATTAGATTCTTGTTAGGCCCGAAACTCTTATTAAAATTACTTGTAATTTTTATTATACATTTGGTTAACACTCTGCGCACAATTTTATAATCTAATATCGACAGATATTACATGAACAGCGAACCCATCAGAGCTGCAAATTATGAACCAAAGATGCAAATCTATTTTCCCTATGTAATATATCTTAAATAACATGTTATTGTATGCTGAGATAGCAATCTAGAAATATAATTATCATTAAATGAATTGAAGTTTCCTATTTTAGCATAAAATTAAAGCCACGGTTATTAGAAGCGTATATAGTTGAGGACGATCTTACCCTCGCTGATATGCTGGGATGAGTGCCTCACCCCACGGTTGCGGTGCCGGCTTATAATTGAGCGCCGCTGCACTGACCACCGACGACTACACGATCTTCTTAAATAAGTCAGCAAGCATTGTTCTACGAGCCCCTTACCTCTATCTATATATCACTATTGTCAATATTTGTACTATGTACTTGAATGACGCACGCTTGATGACGCAACCTCGCAAGAATTATAGACTAAAAAATGTCGAATGTGTTTTTTATCGACCGGGGAGAGAGGACGAGTTTTCAATTGTGTAATAATATTCAAGTTACATATGTAAAGAACACGTAATGAATTTATGTAAGCAGCTTGAAATTATGAAGGTCATAAGGTTTGAATATATTTTCAGGAGTGCGTTGAAAGTTGCTCAAAATGATGCACTGGAGAATACATACTCAGGCGTTTTAAACAAGATTTCATTTATTTACGCTCGTGTTAAGAAAATTAAACCAATTCTTTGAGGCACGAAATAAATTATTCGTTAACTAGAATCCCTAGTTTTTCCGCGTCGATCCAGCATCGTAATTTAGCTACCAATTTATATACGTTGTGATTACTATAATTTTGGATTCATATTTCATAATTATTGCGTTTTGTTAATATGCTTCGTTGGTGAATATAGCTCGGCAATCACGAAATTTATTAACATTCAAGTCTCAATTTGCCTATGTGGCAAATACGATTTATTCACAATGTGGCAAAATGGATTTACAATGTGGCAAATATGATTTATACGATAAACACAAAAAGCTTTTTTTCTTGCATTCGGGATTTGAGGTGCTTAGCAATCGATTGTGGAAAATGTTATTCTTCTGTGCAACATTTTACAAGAGTTTAAGAAAACTAGTAATGTGTTAAGTTATGCAATTAGTGTTCAAGAGAAAATTCTAAGCCTTTATTGAAAAATGGATTTCATGTCGAGGCGGTCAAAACTTTTAATGGTAATAAAAGAGATTATTATCAATTGAGAGCATTGTTTCTTCTTCAGCAGTGACAGGCTTCTTGTGAAGGCCGAATCAAATTTGTTGATTTTGTACTGAAAAATTAGAGCATTTCATTGTACTGCAGCACAATGCACCTCATGTTTGTTTTCTGTCAATTTGATCAAGTCTCATTCTTTGAACCTAACCTCGGTGCTAACACTGTCACGGCATCGATTAGTTACAAATTCATCTTGTGTTACTCTCGATGAAACGTTTAAATAATTTGTCACTGTTACACAATGCTTCATTTTAGAAGTAACTATGTTTGATAATGACACATCTAACAACTGTCTTTTATGCCTGTTGAAGATGCGTAACTTTTCAGACCTCTGGGGTGACATTAAGGCTCGTCAGTCTATTGGTAGAATAATTACTTGCGTATAGGTAGAATTTTAAGTGTGTGGGGTTGGAATCCTTACCTGTAAAGCTGCATATTGTAGAATCGTGACCTGTGTAATAATGGTAGAACACACAGGTTCAAGTAAGAGAACTCTTTCATTCATTTTTTCGTCTCATCTTCACTCCTCTTCTCATTTCTTCTCTTGTTATTTTTTCAGCACATGCGCACCGTCCCCTTGGAATGGTTAAGAAACACACTGCATTACATTATCTTACCTAAGCCTTTTTGATTGATCTCGGGCTTATTGATTTGTTTCAGTTCCTATTTCTTTCTACCTACTACTGATGGATTAATTTAGTTTTTGGGAATAAATTACTATAACCTTTTGGCTTCTTCAGTTGGTAAAGGATTTCATTACCCGTACTTGCGAAACTTTTCAAATTTTCCTCGGCTAAGGGTAACTTAAGTATTTTTCCGGGAGTAAACGGTGAAGGGGGCAGCGCACATTTTACCTCATATAATATTTATTACCAATAATTAAAAAAATATTGTTCAATTAAATTAATTTAACCTATTCTTGGTGAGACATTTAATTAGAATTACTAAGAATATGGTTATTTCGAATAACAAAACCTATTTTTATGAAATCATGTATCTCCTCAAAGAAAATTTGGCTTCCGCACACTCATTTGTTCCCCTAGACGCTACCCCGTTTTACATGTGAAGCGTCTAGACAAAGATATCACCGCTTATATTACATCGAAGCAATTTTTGTATTTATTCTTAATGTTATAAAACGAAGGATAAAAACAAGAGTTTTTGATGAACTTGTATGTCGAATAGATTGTGTATGGCCTCCCCGAAAACTACGCTACTTGTGCAACATTTATTTCAGTACGTTTATTAATGCATTATGCCTATACATTCAGTTGAATTTAGACTTCGATTTGAAAAAAAATTATGATTATAAATATTTATGAACCTGTTCAGGCAATATATCACACTTATTTGTTAAAATAAATATTAGAACTCAATTGTACTAACGTTCTGAAAATCTTGAAACCTCAATATCCCCTCAGGTGACTGGTCTCTGAGACTCTGAAGATCTGAAGATCTAAAGATCCCCTCAGGTGCCAGGATTGGAATTGCAAACCTTGTATTAACGGCTATTCATCAATTGATAATTTCTCATACGATTTTGTTTGATTTTCAGACAAAAATTTAAAATGCCAAAGAAAAAAATTCATGACGAAAACAAAGATTGTCCCTATCACGTGAGATGATTTCTCTCATATTCATTTATGGATCACCGTGATCCCGCATTAATTATGGGGGCTATATTAGGTAATCGCCAAACGAATCGGGCAAACGAAAGATATCCTCTGATGAGGACAAAGCTAACGTTCTTCAGTTTTTCAGTCAATCAGTTTTTCAATAGCGTATTCACTCAAAAGAACTTGAACAGTATTCCAGCTATTGAGGAGCGCCCAGTCGGCTCTAAATTAACAAGTTTTGAAATACAAGAAGAAGAGGTTCTCAAGCGCCTGATCGCTGTAATTCCAAACAAGTCACGTAAACCGGACGGTTTCCACCCCAGATTACTCAAAGAGTTAAAGACTGTCCTAGCCGGTCCTTTGACGTCTTTTTTTTCGAAAAACTTTGAACGAAGGGATCTAGCCGGCTGACTGGAAAGAAGCTCAATTAAGTGACACCATTGTTCAAAAAAGGTGACAAAAGCTGCCCGGGCAACTATCGCCCTGTCAGTTTGACAAGTGTCGTTTGCAAGGTAATGGAATCTGTTGTGAGGGATCGATTGATAGATCATTTGACTGCTAATAATCTCCTATCAGACTGTCAACATGGCTTTATTGCCGGGAGATCCTGCACCACTAACATCTTGTCTACTCTGAACGAATGGACCCACCTGCTGGACGATAGGGAGCCAGTAGATGCAGTGTACCTCGATTTCGCCAAGGCATTTGACAGTGTCCCACATGAGCGGCTGTTGCGTAAATTGAAGTCTTTGGGAATTGAGAGTAATGTACTCAAATGGATAAGAGATTTTCTAGTAGGGAGACGACAACGTGTCAGTATTAATGGGTCCGTATCAGACCGGGCTTCAGTGCGCAGCGGCGTGCCACAAGGAAGCGTTCTCGGGCCTGTTTTATTCAATGCGTTTATAAACGATCTGCACGAAGCTGTGTCTAGCGTGTGCTCGATGTATGCTGACGACACAAAAATTTATAATACAGTGAAAAATACGTCGCAAAAAGTACAGTTGCAAGGTGATCTTGACAGGTTGGTTGGCTGGGCTGATAAGTGGCAGCTGCGTTTTAACGCTGACAAATGTAACGTAATCCATCATGGCAAGAATAATGAACAGCAAGATAACAGCATGAGAAGACACTGTTGCAACGACAGAGTGATGATGTCGAAGTCGACAATGGAAAAAGATTTAGGAGGATCGACAATGAGTTTAAATTTTCTAAGCATATTGAAGGTAAAGTTAATAAAGCCAATTGATCAGACTTGGATTGATCTGACCCTCTTTCGAGTTCCTAGATGCGGAAGCGATGAAGCGGTTGTTTTTTGCTGTCGTGCGCTCAAACCTAGAGTTTTGAAACGTCGTGTTTTCACCGAAACTTGAAAAGGACAAAAATTAAATCGAAAGTGTACAAAAACGTGTAACAAGGATAATTCCGGGCTTGAAAAGCAAGTCCTATGAGGAAAGATTAAAGATTAAGAAGCTTCCAAGCCTCAGTTATCGACGCCTGCGTGGTGACCTAATTGAAGTATACAAGTATACTCATGGTTTATACAAGGTCCAGAAGGATTAATAGAATTTAAACAAGAACCAACACCAGGGGCCACGGATATAAACTTAAAAAACTGCGTTGTAACACACCATGAGACAACCTTTCTTCTCGCTTCGAGTCACCGACGTGTGGAACAGCCTCCCTGATAGCATTGTTGACGCTCCGAGTATGAACGCCTTCAAGAACAGACTAGACGAAGCTATGCAGATGCATATGTTCCGTCTTAAAATGCCTAGCACCTTACGGACCAGGCAAGTCCAGCAGCTATCTCAATCAATCGTCAGATATGGAAAGATCGGGTTCCAAAGGCCGGATCCCTTGTGAATCAAGTCACGAAAAGTACGTATAAGAATCGGCAACTGAACGTGGACCTATTTCTTCAGTGCCGACACTTCTACTCTATTCTATTCTAATTTCGAACTTGAAAATTACCCTATGAGTTCGAAACACGCAATAATGCTTGCAACTCATAGGCTTCTTCATTATGATTTCGACTAGATTATCCTGGATTCAGAGAAATCTAAATTTCTGCAAACTTTTTGTTAATTTCCGTTCTTTCGAAGATGAGGTACCCGACTGAAGAGGTTACAAGCAAGATGTCGATCAGATACAGAATGCGTTTCGCGATGAACAGCAACGGTTTCTTCGCTGTGGCACTGTTCATCTTCAGTACTTGTTTCTCGGCACATCGTGTAATGGGTAAGAAGACGCTCATTACTTTCTGTGAATATGTTTCGTTTTTGATTCCAATAAGGATCGTATGAGGAGATTCATGTTGGACAATCTTATTTTGGTTATTTCTTTCAAAAGCAACGAGAGAAAACACCGTGGATAGACGCAGTAGGCAGTAAAAGAAAAATATATCAATAAACTTAGGTGATGAAGACTGAGGAATGTACGTGACAGCCTGACTGTAGATAGTGGCTACGACAAGAAGGAGACTCGATATAACAAAAATTTTAATCCCGAAATCTTCCTTCCGGAAACACGAAAGTGTTATGAGTCCCAAGATAGTCAATAGGATGCACGGTAGAAATGCGGTCACGACATACGACATGAATTTTCGTTTTACTAAGAAGTGTATCTTGAGTTCTGATTCATTAGAATCACTTGCAGATCCAAATTTCAGTTCCGATATGCTGTATAGCGCCAATTCACTCGCATTAGAAGCCATCGAAAATAAGGACGAGTTAGGATGCCATTTCGGAATACAACTTGAACAGTCTGCAATGACCACCTTGAAACTGCATATAGTCGAGTCGAAAGGAAAGGATGAGTAGCCAAGTTGACATTCGACGTAGTGCTGGTACGTCGTTTTCAGCTCCAGTTGAGCTGAATCATTCTTGTAGAGTAGAGCTGCGCAAGCGTGAAAAAAATCGAAGGTAAGATGATATCTTTGTGTATTTCATTTTAAATGCTGAACATGAATTGAATTTGACGTATGTCTTCGCAATTGATAATACTTATAACTAAGAGTGGACACAAAAATTAAATTATTCATTAATCCTCCTGTTACAAATTATTAATACAGATTAATTATTGCACTCAATAGTGAATGCGTATACCTTCACGCCCCGAGATCAAGACGGTCTCTGATTCTCCGACTCCTCGAACGTAGTATGAGTGGATAACCTTCTCCCTCTTTTGATACGATATGTCGTTGTGGGGTTCGCTTTTCTCTACTCTTATCTTCGGCTGCCAGATCTCCTTTATCACCTCTCTCTTCAATGGCTTCAAAGTGCACGGTTTTTGTAGGAAAAGGAAAGATAGTCGCTCATCCGTCCATTTCAGAATCATCGATAATTCGATACGAATCTGGTTTATTTCCGTGTTGATGTTGCAAACTCTTGCATCCTCAATGCTCAGACGCAACAGTGGAAATTTAGAGGGGCAGACTGTTCCCAAGTAAGATGAAGGCAAAGGATTCATCACTGTACACCCATTAATTTCTCCTTCGTCCGATTCATCCTGACAATTAAAAACTTTATCGCACCTCTGAACTAATGCGATACACTGGCCATTGTCGCAGGTAAACTCAGAATCATTACACGAGCTCAAGATGAAAGGTTTTTCTTCCTCTTTTCTCGACAGTAAATTCGTCCACTTGTACCGCCCTACGATCGCATTGTCAGAATTGCTGCTGGGCAGGAAATGCTCTGCACTTCCTTTTACCTCGAGCAAAGCGACGTTTTGATACTGGGGAAGTTTAAAATAGGATTCCACTAATATTCTGTAGCAATCTGTGGTCGTTAATTCGAAATGGCGTCCATGGGAGCGCACTCCAAATCTTTTAGTGATGCTACCCATTCTTAAGTTGTATATGTTCAATGAAGGTATTATGCATGAAACTACCCAAAATTTCTCAAGACAGTCTACTTCTTTCAGGTTTCCTCTTTCATGATTCGTGTCTACTGCTAAATCGTAAGCGAAGCACTTCTCTGAATTATTTTGTTTCCTGGCTCGAACGATCATAGTCAAGTATTCATCGATATTCTGGGACGCTGCTTGACGCACTAACCTCTTGCGGTCCTCTTGCTCAGCTGACACCTGGTAACCACGAAGATTATCACAGAAAAATTCTGCGGTTGCTTGTGTCAATCCTGACTTCCACGAGGCACTGAATATAAATGTCAGATTGGACTCTGGTGGAGCGCAAAGTTCTCGAAAAGAAATTTTTGATAGTGTAACGTGCCGCAGTATCTTGGACTTCAGGGCCGGTGTGTGTTCCACTGCACTGTTATTGCAATGGGCCATCCTTTTGTATTCTTCTTTAGTCAATGTACGGGGAAACAGCTTAATATCAGCCAAATGACCCAGCAGAGGAGCTCCTTCAAACTCCAAGAAAGTTAACTTTAACCCGGTTTTGTTGCGTACAACGGCTGTTTCAGTAAACGAAACGTTACGGAAGTGTTTAAAATCTTGTGGTTCGTTTTCAAAGTCCAAACTTATTGCTCCGAACATTTTATTCGTGGTTCCCAAGTAACAGATGAATTGCCACTTGTCTTTTTTCATCGGAGTGTGCGTTAGGACAACCGAATCCTCGTCCAGAAAAGTTCTTTCGATGAGGCCGTTGTTCACTGAGGAAAAAAAACGATCATTTACTTGTTGAATTATTTATAATTCGACAACTCGAGCCTTACAAACATCCTGCGCTAAGGACGCTATTATTTTAGTAAGTTGTAAAAACTTCTCTCGGCTGACGCTAATTCTTCTATAAATTCCTGAGCCTAAAGAAACAGATGTTGAACTTTCAAAAGGAGCTGACAACAATACAATAAGCTGATAACAATACCACAATAGATGGTCAAGACTTGCTGTCTTGCTGAACAAGACATAACGTTATTTCAGTAGACCCTAGTTGCTTGTAAGGCTGTAACTTTAAGTGGTGCTGTATATAATTGAAAAATATATTATACTTTATTTATAATTATAATATATTACATATATAATTATATACACGATATATATGATTATACAATATAACTTTTTTATGTTATATATATCATAATTTTTATAGAAATTTTTTGCAAGCGGAAAGAACATGAAGGAGAATACAAAAAAATCTTACAATCAGGTTCTACAAACCCATGAGGTAGTGGCAGCCGTCATCTTGACAGAGCATCAGAAGCTTGTACTTGCAATCAGTGAAGGGAAGAAGATACCAGAAACACAGGGAGAATTCGTCTGGCAGTTGAGAGATGCCTTCGAACTCGAACTCAGCTTTGACTAGGGCTTTCTGTTTAGACCAAATGTTTTATTTAAGAAATCGGAAATCTAATAAATCCAATAGTTTTAATATATCGAGTTAATACTTCAATTAGGAACTTACAGTTCACTTGTTCATTTACAGCGTTTTCTAGAAAATACTAAAAACTTTTCAACAGAAGCCACCCATACTTATTACAAATTCCAATTTGAACACATAATTATGTCCTAGTCTTTTCGTCTCAATTCTGTATTCAATACAAATATTGTGCAGAAAAAAAAACATGCAATAATGCGTTTGTTGAAATAAATGCTCACTTCATTCAGTGACTCTGTTGGTCGTCGCCAGAACTCGATCAGATCCACTAGCCCGTTGTCGTCCCTCGCTGCTTTGGCAGACCATCAGAGAAAAACAGCATCATTAATAAAATTTAGTATTGTTAATAATATTGCGACGAAGATGGAATTGCTTCTACATGATTAAGAAATGGACAGTTCATGTATCACTAACTGCGCTTAGGTACAATTGATCATAGAATTTTCAGCAGTCAAGGTTTTCGAAGACTCTATTATAGCGGAGATGATCGTACGTACCGTGACCGAGCGCGGTGCAGAGAGCCCCGAGCAGCAGCAGCAGCAGTAGCGATGGCTTGAACTTCATGGCGCTGTTACTCTCTTTGATCTCAATTCCTATTTCATTTCTTATTTCCTATGTTAATTCATTCTTAAGAATCGCATGTTGGCCAAATGAAATTTCATCTAATATAAGCTTTGAAGCATATTTGGTTATATAAACACTTTAGTTATAATGTCTCATATGGAAAGCCAATTGAAAAATTTATGTTTTTTTCAACGGGGTCACAAATAACCCAACAAACGTATTTGTTTTTTTTGTGTGTGTGTGTTTTTTCTCGAATCAAATTTTGATGCAGTAAATTAATGCACTATAGATTCAGTATCGAAATCTGCGAACTAGATTACGTTTAGATGTTGCCTGCCAAGCGAAAGATAGGAAATATAAGCTGAGACCGCGTGATGTTCATTCTGCTTCGATGTGCGTTCCACTGATGCCACTCTCTCACACATGTCGTGAAATGCCGCCTGTCGTTTTGAAGAACGTTATACTAATTGCAAGAGAAACTGTCATTTAAAAAAATTCAGATCATTCTAAATTCAGTGCTCACACTCTGACGATCACGTAAGACTTATTAACAGCTGTGGATAACTAAAAATCGCAAGTCATAAGAATAAGTATCGTATATGAACTGGCAGTAATTGAAATGTGTGTGTTTCAAACCCTGAAAATAAATCTGTATGAGAGAATAATGTACATCCTTCAACTCAAACAATAAAAATATTGAATAACAGACTACATTTAACTTATGTTTACGGTCGAAAGATATTAGTTGTTATGTAAATAAATATATGAAGTAAAATTAATAAATCGTACAATTAGTTATCTGATGTTGATAATACAATTAATATTTAGCCACTAAAACTTTCGTAACATAAACGGGCTTTCTCCGCATTTGGTTTCAATATGACCGGTTTCCAATGAAATTAAAGTAATACACAGGTTGTATAATAAAATGACCACACCAATGAGTCACCAAATTATACCTATAAAATTATTGCATTATGTTGTCCTCTTCCTGCCAATAGCCAAACTTTCTCCTTCCATAGCATCCTGACCCTCAGCACTCTATTTGAATTTGTTAACGTACGTCTTTCTATGGAATTACACTTATTTTGAGAACACAATACACATGTTCCTTATTGTACATGCATCAATTTTTATTCTATGCATTTTCAGTGGCAGTTACCCATTGTCAAACAAGACGACGCTTACCTCTTTCAAGATATGATTTTTGAAATTCCAAACCAGGACATGGACAAGGGCGGTGCTGCTAAATCCACGACTGTGTAAGTATCGCAAAAGTGCCTAATTTGTACTTAAATTGAGTGAATGATTGATTTTTTACAACTTCATCACTCTGTTCTTTATTTTATATACATTGGGAGATGTAATCATTCAATGCTGTTTTTGAAGACAAAATTTCTGCTGTGCGAGCGTCATTTGCTCCGTGCCCGTTCAGCTGCTTCCTGCAAGAATTCATTCGCGCCGCAGCTGACGACGTCATCGCTGCAGTGCGAGCTCTGCCTAACAAGCAGTAAGCCAGCGATCCACTGCCGACGTCATTACTTAAGGGGAATGTTGTAACTTCAAATCAGCTTGCATTATCGCCTCTATAAAAAAAAAGAGACCTTGACGCTTCCGATCCCAAATCATATTTACTCATCTCCAAACTGTCGATTTTGTCGAAACTCCTGGAACGCATTGTGGCGCGACAGCTGAACAACCAGCTTCAGCATTCCAGTCTCATGCCTCGCCTCCAGTCTGCATACCGTCATCCCCACTCGACGGAAACCACTGTGCTAAAGGCGCTTTCAGACATTCTGCGCGAAGTAGACTGCGTCGGCATTGCGATACTAGCTCAACTCGAACTGTCGGCCGCGTTTGACACGGTCGACCACGCCACTCTATCTCGCGTGGACTTGACGTAATTTAGACTCCTGCGTCTCGAAATAATTTTCTCGAAATGAACCAGGACAGACGAAACGAGACGAGAAAATTCCGGGAAAAAAATAACGGGACAGAGGG